>NW_028239368.1:37500-96053 GCF_047967505.1 Dipteris shenzhenensis | reverse complement strand
TGACTGGATTCGGACCTATGGCCCTTCCTCACCTCCCTCGAGCTTCGGGGTTACCTACTATTGGATTCGAACCAATGACTCCCGCCGTATGAAAGCGATACTCTAACCCCTGAGTTAAGTAGGTTAATTATTATTATTTATTCTCATTACTTCCCGACCCATTAAACTTATTATTATACCGGTCACGGAAACGGCACGCTGTATCGATGTTGTGGGTCCAGAGCTGCTCTTCAAACCACAGTTGTCTCCGGGGCACCTCTCACAGTAGATTCTTAAGCCAGCACACGGACGTTTACGAACTGAAGATCAAGGGAGCCGCCGACCCGGCAATAAGTTGGCAAGCGAGGGCTACCTAGATGGGGTTCCGAGTGAATTAATTGGTAGATCGATCGGCCCAAAAGCCGAATGATGTGGGTTGGTTCGAATCCCACTCCCTAACCACGTGGCCCTTAGTGGGGGTCACAGGACCGAAGCCCTATCCTCCACCACAAGGCTGTAAACGGAGGCTGACTGTAGGGCCGTAGCCACGACAAATATTGACAGCAGCAGCCTAAGTAAGCCTGTCGGAAGCTAGTGCTGAGCTGACCGAAGGCGGCGTTTAGCCGATGGAAGCGGAGTAAGGACCTTAGACGACCGAAGCTAGGCGGGGAGATTGTTCGGGCCTTATTTCAATTATGCGTCTAATCCGATATTTGAGTCGAAAAAATCTTTTCTTCAGTCGAATCCGACCCTGAAGCCGGGAAACCAGAGCAACGATGAAGGCCCACCACCCGATCGCTCACGCTTGACTGCTCTCCTCGTTCTTCATGGACTAACCGGACGATCCCATCTATATTGCTTAGAAGCATGACTTAAAGGGGCGGGCGGGCCAAAAGCCTGGAGACGAGGCACTTGCTCTTTAGCCCGATTGCAAAATGATCTATTTTCGGAGATTTGAATTTTCATTCAGGTGTGACTCTTGGTTGGAGAAGGCCTTTGTCTGAGCAGGTTTCTCTTTAAGCCGGACCGCCAACGTCAAGGCGAGATCACATTGGTCCGGTCCCCGTTGGCCCAGGGGAAGCGTGAGGTACTTCCACTCAGATAGCATGGGGAGGTCGAATGACTGCTGCCACGTCAATCCGCCGCTAGAACTCTAGCTTCTGCTACTAACTGAAACCCCCCACCGGTTTCATCGGGCCGGGCCTGTAGACGCCCACCTATCAGCGTTAATCGCTAGATAAGGTACGTACGTACGGCCCACTTCGTATTCATGGGGAAGGAACGAAGCAGATTCGGCTGGGTATGCCTCAGGTATTCAGTAACCGCGCCTGAATATTCATGGATTCTTATTATACGATAATCTTCGTTTGCTTTTTTACTGCTGACAACCGTGCAGAGGCAGGATTCGAACCCGCAGTTTTCGGGTCATGAGCCTTGCCGGGTTGGCCATTTATTCTATTCCGCGATTGATCTCTCTCGGCTAATTTCCGAATCGGAATTGAAGAAAAAAAGAAGCCGGAGAAATGCGGGAACTGGCAATTTTTGGCGCAGAACCTGGACTTCTTCATATTCCTTCACGGGAACCACTGCGAGCAATCGAGCTAAACCACAGAGCCACCCTGACCTACTTTTCATGGCTCTTTGGAAGGGTTCCCTGGGAACAAGCCAGGGAATGGGCTACCAAGAACCATAAAGAAGCGGCAACCAACAGATAGAGATAGAGAGAAAGATCCGTCAGCACGTGGACCGCCTAGCTAATAGGGATAAAAGCTTTAGGTGAGTGCGATTCCGGGAGAATACTTTGCAAAAGGACTTCCCAAGCAAGGGAAAAGCAAAAGGCAAGGGAGAAGCAAAAGCGTTAGCGCCTTAGTTCCGCTTTCCTCGCAGCCAACCGCATCTTTGATTTTCTTTGATTTTACTTGTTGTAAGCTAGCCTAAGCTTATGCTGGCGGGCAGGGTATTATTGAATGGGGGGAGCCAAGCAAACAGGCCAGGGCAAAGCCCCACAAGAAATCTAATACTAAATTAAGGGAAGGACCAGCCGACAAGGACCAGCCGACCAAGTTCTCGACAGAGCCGGAAAGTCCTCGCCGAATGCATTTGTTGCAGTCCAAATGCCTGTAGCTGATAGATGGGGATAAATTCACAGATTCTTCCGATCCTCGCGTACAGGTGCGCACGCGATAAGGTATTATTACCAGCCTTGGGCTTGGGAAAGGCAGAGACCGGCCGCCTTCGTTCCGACCAGCCTTGGGAAAGGATAATCGACAGAGGACATCTTGCTTGCTTGCTTGCTTGGGAAAGGCCTCTATAATAGAAGTTGCCATCCAAATGGATCGTGCAATAGGGGCAAAGTGCCCGACTGAGCAGGGGTTGTACAGGTGGCGCCCTTATTAGATAAAAGAAAGAAGGGTAAATATGGTATTTAAGAGCAGGGTTTTTTTCAAAAATGTGATTGACAGAGCATTTACAGAGGATTTAAAGCCCATTGGCAAGCGGTTACAGAAAACGATATGGCCATTCCCGAGGGTCGGACCATTTTCTTTTATAACGTTTTCATCGTACCCCTCTATTTCTTTTTATCCTCCTAAAGCTCCGTACTTTCACCTCTCAAGCCGAGAGAAGGGGAGGGAGAACTTTCACTTCCTTTGGCGGATGGCGAACTTTGGCGAGACCTTTCTCGCCAACCCGAAGTGTCAAGAATGTACGGGGAATCTGCCATCCCCAGCCAATGTTTCTGATTGAGAAGATTCTGAGCCGGCTCCTCCCACCGCTAATGCGTGGTTGCTTGAAGCTGAAAGGGTTAGAGCCGAAGTCCAAAGGAAGAGATTCGAGGTTGAGCAGTCTAAAAGAGAGAAAGAAGGAAATGCTTTTGAAGTGAAGATGCCCACTCAAGAATCAAGGAATGGTTTTAGAAGCAAAACTCGATGGTGGTGATGGAGACAGCAGCAGCAGGCTACGAGAAATACACAAGCGGCAAGAACAGTCCCCGAATTATAGAAATGGAAATGAGAAGTGGAAAGCCGAACCTGAGGACCGTAGGGCTTCGGTTGGGAGATGTGCCCGTAGGGCGGGTCCAGAAGCTACTGCTTTCCCGTACGGAGAAGGCGGTGAAGAGGCGGAATCTCCATCGAAATTACGGGAAGACCTCGTGATAGATTCCACATTCGTCAATGAAATCCGAAAATGCCCATGCATTCGTCGCCACGTTTAAAAACCTGATTTCCTTTCGGTTGGCTCATTCTCCGCCAACCAAGTGCAAAAAGGCTATGCGCATTTTTCTCGAGAGGTGCCCCTCGAAGCAGCCAGGGTGAGATGCGGGTTCGAACCGCAGACGTTGGGCTGAAAGCCAATCGATTTTCCAATTCGACTATCTCATCTTTTTCATTCACGGGAAAAAGGCGGGGGAACCCCACCTGCAAAAACCCCGCCAAATGAGCAAACCACGTCCTTAAAACGGAATGCTCATCTGGAAATAGTGAGTCACGCAACGGTTACCCGCGTCCCCAATGCGAGAGAAAAAGGGAATAGAAAGGGGGCCACACTTCGCCGGACCCCGGTCGGCTAATGGAGAGAAAAATGAGCAAACCACGTCCTTAAAACGGAATGCTCATCTGGAAATAGTGAGTCACGCAACGGTTACCCATCAAATCGTCCCCAATGCGGGGCTCGTAGGTAGGCCTGAAGGTTTCTTTGAAATCGCTTGGCTATTAACTTTCGCAAACCAATCAATACCTTTGTAAGATATACAAATGAGAACGGAATTGAATAACCTATCGACGATGTTGCATGAAACCATTCCGTTTCGATAGGGGTACGAAAAACGATTGAAAGCGATGGAGTGGGTAATATGGTTGGATGTTGCAAGCTGTTCCAATTATTGGATGTGATTCCGAGAGCCGAACGGAGATGAATACCACACATGGGAGTAGGGACGGGGCTTCCTATAGGAGTGGCAAACCAATTTATTTTGGATTAATCTGATTAGTACGGAAGGTTTAATGGGAGAAAGGTACGGATAACACCAATTATTCAGAAAACCCAGTAACCCACCAATTCCGGAGGTGTAATCTTTTGCAAACAATAACTGCTCGAACGATACAAGTCGGTGATACCATCTCCGAAATCATTCTGAGAGAAACGTTCAGAGAGAAAGGAAAGCAATGAACGAATCCGAATTGAACCCGGGGAATGACCCGAAAATCTTTAGTTTAGAAAACCCTATCATTAAGAGCGTGACTGCGATGGGCAACGAAAATGAATGGGAGGTAGTCATTAGTGTAGATAGGTTGAGTGAAATCCGTTGGGACTGAAGTTTCAGAAATAGTTCCAGGGCTGATTATGAAACCGTTCACATTTGGCAGGCCAAAAGTTCGATGTCGTTTGTGCCAGATATAACGAGACCCCTCCCCTAGAGGAACCAGAAATGGCCGAGCGAAGCTCTTGAAAAAGCTTCGAGAGCGGGGCATTCTATTTACGAAATTTCCCGAACTAATTTCTGCTTCAGTGTAATCTTGTTAGGCAGCAAAGCCAATAAGAGCAGCGAAAATGGCGGAATGGCAGACGCGCTGCCTTGAGGTGGTAGTGAGGCCACTCGTGGGGGTTCAAGTCCCCCCTTTCGCACGCCCGGGAAATGTGTTCCTCCCATTTCGAGACCCCTTCTAGCTGCTGATCTGATCCCAAGCCCTAACCACATTTCCCAATTTATCGATCAGTAATATGGTTTGACGGGTTCACGTATCAAAACAAACCCCAATCTTGGCTCAGAAAGTCGAAGCGGGAGTGGCCAAATGAAAAAAGCGTTTGATTTCATTTCAGTAAATCCGCTGAATTTCGAAAGAGAGATTCGAATCGTACCTCCCTCAATGCCAAAGTATACTCCGTATTCAATAGAGAAAAGCGAAGCACAACGATAATAATAGCGCTCGACCTCTCATGCAATTAAGAAATTCTACGGCAATAGTCCCGCGAATCCGAAAAGTTATCACCAGAATGGCCAGCCCAATTGCGGATTCCACAACTGCCACCGTTAACACTAGTAAAGCGAGTGATTAACCCATCGTATCATCCGAATAAACAGGAAATACCAGAAAGTTCGAATTAACAGCCAGTAGCATCAACTCAATTAGCATCAACATAGTAGTAATATTTCTTCTATTCGAGAAAATTCCCTGAATGCCTGAGAGAAAGGGAATCATGGAAAATGTCAAATATTTGACCAGATCCATAAAAAAAATTCTTTATTCGGGCGAAAATGCTGCTTTAGCATTAGAGGTACTTGCGTCGGCTGGCGCCAACACGAGGTCTGTTCTTGATATTCATGGCGTTATCCTTTACGGGAATCGAACCCGTGTCTTCGACATGAAAAGACGATGTCCCAGGCCTCTAGACGAAAGGGACATGAACCAACCATTCCGAAGAAACCAATTCTCCTGCTCATCTCTGGCTTCAGCGAAAACGCTATAGTTTTCGGCCCCACCAACCCGACCCCCCACCACCAGTAAGGTGTCCCCGAAGGCGGCGGGGTAAGCGCGTAAAAGGGGATAGAGCGCTAACGTCCCTTTGGGACCCGATCCCGGGACGATTCGAAGACTTTGCCGAAGGCCGTTTCGAAGATCCCGAAATTGCTGATCGGTTTTGCACCATCCCAATTTCTATATCCCATTGACAGTTACAGCTAATATGTATGAGCATAACTAGGCTAGTAGGAGTAAGAACCGGCTATGAACATGAGGAGACTGAGCGCTAAGCGCAAGACACGGCAGGGGGCGTAGGAATACCGCATCCTCTTCTCGTATACACCAACCAAGAATTGGAGCTAATGAATGTGTCTAAGCTGACCCAAAGACTTCAATCATTGCATTCTCTGGATGAGCGAAGACTCTTTCCGCCCCTTCAACAAGAACTTCCAAACAAACCTGGTTGTTGGTCAAGATCGCATCCAAGGATATGCCGCGTTCCTCTACGGAAATGCTGAATAAGACGTGGTGGGTAGCCTCATCGTAGTATGATGTTCTGGGTCGTCCAACTAGACCCAGCGGCATTCTATAGAGCCAGCAGCGGGAACGGAGGGTCACCAGTAGCCAACCGCTTTTATCTTCTACTCGTGTAGCGCCCACAAGGGCATCAAAGACTTAGGGCTTATACGGTCCTCTTACCTACTGAGCCCTGTAGGAGCATCGGCATATCACCATACATCCGCTTGGAGCTTTTCCCCCAGACCCTTGCCGTTGAAGACCATTGATTGTGTTTCGCCGGTATTTTCTCGCAGCTCTACCCAGTCAGCTTCCTCAGCAGTCGGATCTTGTTGAAACTGAACTTTCTAACCATTGTGTACGGAAATAACCGAGTATTGGTGATAGCTCCCTCTTCTTTCGAGATACCTTCCTTCGTTCATTCAGTGTCCTTCGGTCAGGCACAAACACCCAGGCCAGAAAGAACGAACCTCCGTACTCAGGACCGGTAAGAAGAACCTATCATCATTTGTCCCTGCTTAGTCGAGTAGCATTTACGGTATTGGATAGAGTGGAACCATGAGTAACACGATATTTCATTTCTAGGGGGAGATGTCTCCTGCTCGCTCCCGCTCTTTGCAAAG
Source organism: Dipteris shenzhenensis (assembly GCF_047967505.1). NCBI lineage: Eukaryota > Viridiplantae > Streptophyta > Polypodiopsida > Gleicheniales > Dipteridaceae > Dipteris > Dipteris shenzhenensis. The sequence continues at coordinate 89,476 of NW_028239368.1, read as the reverse complement.
GGATCAATAGAAATCGGAGAGCTTTGAGGAAACTACGGAACAACCCTCTTTTCTTTATACGAAATTTCGGTCTGAGGGAAAACGGCCAAATCTTAGGCAAAGGAAGGAACCGACTACTTATGCACATTCATTAAAGTGTGTACCATAGAAATGATGCAGAAATTTGCGGTATTAAATTACGAAAGGTAGATTTTGCCACAACCAGAAGATTCACTACGGAGGGGAAGCTATCATCTATCCTAGTCCTTCTAGCTCAACAGAGCATGCCACAAGCCCTGGTTCTAGAGAAAGTGAGTAGACGTTAGGAATCCACTTTCTGCTGAACGAGAAGGTTTCTGGTACAGCGTTCTAATTCAGGGGTCCGAGCTGCGGCTGAATATGTATAGTATGTAACGACATACAAGCATGCCGGGTAGCTAAATCACGGAGCGGCGTTTGGCATGCCCCATGACTACTATCTCTCATGTAGCAGGACGGACTTAATACCCACAAAGTGTCTTAGTTGTCTGTCTTTAACAAAGGCACATTTCTTTTAGCATCAGTGACCTGCTTAGAGTAATCGGTTTCTTTCGGACCATTCCAGGGAGCTCCGCAGTAGCTACGGCGTCAACAATGCTGCCGAGGCAGCTTTCCTTCTTCTGAAAGGAAGGGAAGGTAGGGGATGGGTAAGGGGTATGAGTTGGTGGGCCGAAAACGTGAAGCGTTTTCTCTGAAATTCAATGAAATTATAGAGAATTTCGTAAATAGAATGGCTGAGGGGAAAAGCTACGGGAACGGGACGGAAAATCTGAAATAGAAAGGCACTTATCCAGGACAGGAAGTTCCGCAAATAGAATGGTAAAGCCAAGTCCCTTTCGTCGCCGTGGTTAGGACACCGTCTTTTCATGTCGAAGACCCTTCCGAGTGAGATTTCCTTTCCGTAGGAGATAACTGAAAGGCAGGGCTGCTGCATCTTGAGAACGGCATGCATTGAAAGCCCTAGACACAGACACAAACTCCTATGATTATCATAGGAGCATATATATATATATCGATGACGTCATTAGCGGAATTCCACCTCAGTGGTCCTATTCTGCGTCCTTTGTTAGGAAGCATTATTCCTCCGGTTCCTCTCGATTCCGGAATATGACGGGTATGAATTATTGGTCCGTGCGCCTCTTTGATGACTCCTTCGTATCTTCCGGTTTTTCGGATACGATTTGATAATTCCACAGCCAAATCTTAATTCGCGGAAACTATTCGGTGGCTTCCTCATTCAAACATCAATCCTATTATAGGTACAGATGGTATCCCCTCATTTTCGGTAGTCTTGACCACGTTTTTAATTCCCATTCGCATTTCAGTAGGTTGGTCCAGTATCGAGAGTTCTAAGAAAGAGTATATAATAGCATTCCCAATTGGTGAATCTTTCACGATTGCTGTATCTCGCATGCCGGATATTTCACTCTCTTATGTTTTTCCCGAAAGCGTGTCAATCTCTATGTTGTGCGGAGCTGAGCCTCTGATATTCGCTGGGATAAAGCCCTCTGCGGGCAGGAGCCTTGTGCAGTAAACCCCTCCGGGCGGGCTAGGGTCGAATTTGAATAGTCCCCGCGAAGCTTTCGGTGAAGGGTAGTCTTGTGTGTAAGCATAGCATTTTTCGTCGAACCCGTGACCTATTTGGAATTGGCGGGGAGTCCTCTGCTGAGTGGGCACCTCGCAAGACTTCACCCCGCCTACTCGAGTATTGTATGGACATGCAGGAAAGGGTGCTCCTAGGTGGAGGAGTTTAGCTGCGAAAAAACCTTTTTCGTGTTGTCTAGGGGGTGCGGACACACTTGCGCGAATTCCAGGTGACGGCTACAAGGGTTGCGGGGAAATGGATTGTACCCGACGCCCGGGGATGGACGTAAACTCGTCAGCTACCAATTGGGTTGACCGGGATAATCGCCCTGGTCTCGAGAGAAAGCCTAGCAGGTCGGTTCCGGGAAGCCGGCTGTAGGAGGAGTCGCTGAAACGAAATGGAGGACCGACCCGTTCAGTATAATTACGGACAAAAGACTGCTCTTGGCAGCCGGAATCGAATCCGAACTGGGTAATTCCGAAACCCGGAGGGCTCAGAAAAGGAAACGACGTTTGATTCAAAAAAAAAGAACGAAATTGGTTTGAAAGGGAGGTCCTCACCGCACCTCCGTACAAGTGCGTACAAGTTCAAGCCCGACATCCCCAAGCCAAATAAGTCGAGGGAACTCGGACCGCTCGCAGTAGTAGCGCCAAGGCCGTAAGTTAGGAGGCCATAAGACAAGTAATCGAATAGATATCTATCTATCTAGATAGATATCTGGATGGATATATGGATATCTATTATGTCCCGAATTTGACTTGCCGGAAGGAAGTGCTACGATACGATCGATCGGCACCGCCTAATCTCCATATTAAAGGAGGGGACCGACGACACAGGATTCTTCAACCTAATACACAAAGGCTGGACTTTAGAGAGGGGCGGGCGGACCCAAAGCGAAGGGAAAGCGTCCTATCGCCCCTACTATGTAACATCCACCTCCACGAGCCGGATCGCGAAGATTCGGCTAGAGAACGAAACGTCGGAGAGCCGAGAGAATCCGGAATACAAGAATATGGTTGACCAGAACAACCCACGATGGTTGGGGCTGGACGACGAGGAAACGCTGACAACAGATCAGGGCGTAAACGTAAAGCCAGAAGGCAAAGCCGTGTGTGTAATCGACAGGTCGCTTGCTTATTACCTGTCCCACGGACAGAAATGATCTAGACTGAATAAATAGGGCGCGAAGCGACATGCTGACGGCTTGCTTCCTACTAGGCATCGCCCCTTACGGGTTAGTCAGAAAGATTTGGGATCGTATAACTCACGTGCTCTCCGTTGGCCTTGAGCAGTGCAAAAAGGCCAATTTACTGTGTAACATCAACCCCAACCGGAGGCGGGTACAATATATTACATAGAATTTCTCACCGCCCGCCGAAAATGTTCAGCTGACTCCCAGGCTTTGATAAAGTAATGGCCACCGAAGTCACATGAGCAAAAGGCCTGGGGCGTAGCTGGATGAATAATGGCCGCAGGGCTTCGTTGCCTGACACGATCCGGTACTGACCACACTGAAGGCCGTAAGCCCCCGCCAAGCGTTCTTTTTCGACGAAGTAACAACGAGAGTTCTTTTTAGACGATGACAACTCTGGTTTTGTCATTGACCCCTGGCCTGGTCGCTTGTGATTCCCGATGGTTGTTCCACTGAATCATCTACGCTCGTGGCGCTCTTCGCAGAGTAGACATCTGGTTGGGGAACGGAGCAATTCGCACCAGCTCTGACAACGGGAGGCCCGCCATCAGCTACCACGTGCCACCAGCAGTCCTGATACTGTGACTTGGTTGGAAAAAGCTAGTACCACACTGACGATAGGGCACTGGTCCCACACTACGGGCACCCGAAGGAACAGCTAGTCCCACACTACGGGCACCCGAAGGATGTTTGGTTTGGGGGGAATTCCAGCCTCGAAGGCGGCCTTAGCAAACTATCCTATCGCGGGCACTAGAAAAACGCCACAGGCCGCAAGACGGACGGTATTGCTCTAACAGCACCTTATCGCCGCTCGGTCATCAGCTCAAAGCTGGAGGGCGGAGCGGGGAAGCGCATAGCGCTTACCCCGTCCCCCACCCGTTCGGGTGAGGGACCTTTAGGATAGGAGGCCCGATTGCCCCATAGGGCCATTTCTCCCGGGAGCGGGAAGGGGTGTAAGGGCTTTCGGGAGGTTGGATAGGCACTTACCCCGGTCCCCGGATACGGCTCCCTGGTTACGGAGGAGGTCCCCGTATCCGCTTCCCCGTAACCACGGGGTCCCGGCAGAAGCATTGAGATCAAGGCGCCTGTTGACAATTCCAAAGACGGAGGGATGGGGGGCTCATCACCACTAGGAATAAGGCGGCCCGTCCAACCCACTACGCCCGCCTATCGAACGTCAGCAGCAAAGACATTGTCAGGCCTCGGAGAGGGAAATTATTGTATTCCCCGCTTTCCTTACCTCCCCGTCGCAAGAGGCCTTCCGTCCTATTGCAGATGTTGCGACAGCCCGTATCAAGTCTGGGCGATTGCCGACCACCAGGATCTGCTGGTCCGCTACCTTCGGCCCGCTCTGCCGGCTGGCCCTTGGTGGCAAGGCCTTGCCGATTGTCAAGCTCTCCAGAGACCTACAGATTGTCGATAGAGAAAAGCTTTGCCCTGGCACGAAGAAAGAGAAGAAGGCTCGAATCCGAATTACTCACATCAACCGCCCAGACTGCACTCACAAAGCTGTGGTGGATCAACCCCGGAGAACAAAGGTTCTTTCTTGCGAACCCTTGTTCCTCACGAAATGAGGAACAAAGTCCGCAGAATCTTCGTTTGCGCCGCGCAGCGGGAGGCCGAGGGCTCCCCCCGAGAGAGGGAAGCGGAGAGGTCGGGCCGCGGGCTTCCCCCGAATTGCCGGCGCAATGGGAGAAATTGCGTTCTCGGGGTTCCCTTCCCGGCAATTTCGCGTGGTAAAGGCCCCGGGGACCTGAGAAGAGGTTACAGGCGACGCAAAGAAGAACATGTATGGGCAGCACGTAGTGCCCACTAACTTACCCCGTCCCCCCTCGGGGCCGGAGGCCCGGGAAATGACGGGGTAAGCGCGAAACGCGCTCCGGATAACCTTCGGAGCGCGCAAAAGAAAAGCGGGGAGAAAGCGCTTCGGTTTCCCCCGCGACCGTGGGAAACCGGCCTCCGGCCCTTCCCCCGTCTCCCCCCTGCCCCCCCTTGGGGCCAGCTCCCCCCGACCAGGGGGGAGCCTTAGGCCCGCCCCTACGGGGCAATTTATCCCGGGGGTATCCTGGTTTCGTGCCGATAAGCACTCTATCCGTCGTATCGGGGGTCCCGCTTATCAGCACGAAATCTTTCAGCCGCCTCTCGGGGCGAAGGCCCTAAGAGAACGCGAAGCGCTTTCTGAGAAGAAAACGCCAAGCGTTGGATGCGAGAAAGCTTGCTGGGGCCCACAACCAATCCTCCAGCTTCAGATGCACCACATGCGCAAGCTAGTCCGACACGCGTTCGGTAATATATACGCACATACGTGGGATATATCGGTTCTCTATAAGAAAGGGGAGCGCTTGCGAGGCTTAAGGGCCCTACAGGCCCTCTCTGAACCGCAAGCAGATCCCATTGTTCGCGAAGCGAACAATTTGGGTAAACCGCTGAACACCACCAAGATATCCGTGCCAATGGAATAAAGTTTGAGGCCGAAGGGCGGAAACAGTTGTCATGGGGGAATGACAAGGGCCGACTCATCAGCTATCTCGAGACGGAGCCGTATGATGCGAGAGTATCACGTACGGTTCCCTGAGAAGGGATTGGGTACCTACTGGAGCCTTTTCTTGACCCACCACCCTTCGTGGGGCGATAAAGCGGGGGGCCTATCCTTGACTCTCCCATTATTATAGGGGTATGGGGTTCCAGATAAAGAAAAATACAAGCGGCGTATCAGTCTTTCTCACATACCCCACCTGGATCTGTCTTCACGCTCTTAGCTATTTTATTGATTCCTTCCCAAACAGGAACCACCGATTCACATACATCATTAACCACAGAATCTAGTGAATGGCGCCAAATCTTGCCACGGCTCGCCTTTTTTGCTTCTTTCCCCGTAAAAGTGCCTATGGTACCAGTTCATATTCGGTTACCCGAAGCTCATGTAGAGGCACCTACAGCTGGATTTGTAATCTCGGCAGGAATTCCTCCAAAATTGGGAACCCATGGTTCTTTGAGATTTTCCATACTCATGTTTCCTGGAGCGACACTTCATTTCACTTCTTTCATTCATACTCTAAGCGTGATTGCTATTATATATACCCCCCTGACTACCATGAGACAAATCGATCTGAAAAAGATTATTGCCCACTCCTCAGTAGCCCATATGAATTTTGTAACTATTGGTATGTCTAGTCGGGCGGCCTAACGATCACCTATAGTTATGAACACACAAGGCCAAAACCTGTGTGCCGGGCGTGCGACTCATTAACCTCCTAGCAATGGGGTAGAAAACATAGCATGTCGCAAAAGCAGCTTGATTGAATTTAGCAGGAAGTACTTGCGCTGGATGCGGGGCCTCAGAGGATAAAATACGTTGTTTTATTCTCCGCCTTTCTCATCAAAAGGCGAAGAGGGTAGAGTAGGTGAGGGGACTTCGCTAGCTCTACGAACGAAGATGCGCAGCACTTTATTGGCTCTACGAAGTAGGAATCGGGGATCGAAGCGAAACGAACAAAGGTTCGCAAGAAAGGACGCTATGCGGGTTCATTTTGAGCTTCGTTCGTGAAGAACAAAGGTTCGGAAGAAGAAAAGGCGCAAAGCACGCGCACAAAAGGTTCGTTGGAAAGGGATGGCCGAAAGCTAACTTATATCCGCGCCCTCCAGCTTTATTGGTGGTTGTTTATTTAGCAAAGCTCGGGGAAGAAAAACTTCTCTCTTTTTCGGGTTACCCTCTTCCCTTCGGTTGAGTGGCCGAAGCCCCTGAGAAATGCATAGCGTTCTCTAGGCTCGGAGAGGAAAACTCAAAGTTCGCAACGCGCCTTAACGCATTCTCTTCTATCCTCGCCATCTTCCCAGATTGCCCAATAATATCATGCAAGTCCGCTAACGTCAAGCGAGTTGAGCCTGAATTGGCGAATCAAAGTCACTTTCGGAACAATACTTCCGTAAGCCAACACGTGTCCAGCACACGTGGGGAAACGCGCGAACGTAAGCTGCTATACTCCCCGCCAGCCACCGGGACTAAGTGCTAAGGCCATAATTGGCAGGAGAGTGGATTACTCATTTCATTGAGGACGGGTAAGGTGCACGAACGACAACTCCAAACGTCACAGCCTATAGGTGACACCGGCGAGATTCAGCTAAGCGGCGAACCCTTCATTCATTCTTTCACGAATGAAGTTCTTCTCTTCATTCATGTCGCCAACTCGCAAGCGGTCCAACTCCGCTGCGCGTTAGTATTCTGAACGCTGTGCGTCCTTTCTCGTGAACCTTTGGGCGCTGTGCGGAGAAGTTTTGGAAAAACGCAAAGATATAGATAGAATCTACACATAGATATATATTTCTATTTCGACGTATATATTTCGGAAAAATCTTCAGTATTTTGAACGCGTCCAAAATACTATCAGCCTCCATTCGCTTTGCGAAGGGCGCGCAGCGCATAGCTGGAAATCAGAAGCCCATAGTACCTGCCTAACTCTCATTAAGGGACCGTGCAAACGGAAAGCGCCGAACAATTCGGCAGAAGGGAAGGGGCCTATGTATCTGCATGACCTTCGCAGATCTTACTCCACACCATTTGCGCGCGAAGCCAATCCCCACGGATCCCCTGGCGGATGTGTCTGCCACCACACAGAATGGGATTGATACTTGTGCGAACCTTCGGATTTCCAGCTTTCGTAACGGCGGTAAAACTACGTACCACAGTATTACCGGCTTTCCACGTAACATAGGTTTCTAAATTACTGCCCACCGAGAAATAAGCCAAAATACAGGATTGCGGACACCCGGCCCTCCCCTCCCTCCTGATGGGGGGGCCATTGACGGCACAATCCTATTCAAGTTAGAGGCTTTCAGGATACGCCGTCATTGCATCCGACGGTTCCGGACCTTTCATTTAATAAGTCCACGTAGAGCCTTACGCATCATCAGGAGCACCTTTCGGGGTACCCAATGGTACGTAGGAGGTGACTTTAGCCTTTCAACGCGATGAATCGTGGTGTATTGTGTAGCATTATACGAATAATTATTCAAGACGAGGGAGTTTTCAATTCAATCCAAACCGGGAGATTCACATATGCGTGCGAAGGGAAAAAATCTAACTTCCGCCCTTTATTCTCAGGAAAAAGCGGAAAGGGAAAAGTAGGTTTTCTGGGGAACCTTCGGTTCAAAATACGGGCCTCCGGCCCCCCTTCACCCAGCTTTACGGTTTCTTGGACGAAGCCCTCTCTCAACCAGTTTGATGAGTTTGCCACGAGGCTAACGCCCAAATCAATAAAGTCCTGCGAGGTCTGTCGGAATGATACAAATACGCCGATAATAGACGTAAGATCACCTATCTGATGTCTCATGTATTCCGAATGTCCCTAGCTGAAATGTATGCAGCCAAGTTTGAACTGGGTACGACAGCGAAAGTATTTAATAGGATCGCTGGTCATGATCTCAATAAGCCTCTCAAAAATTCTATTTCCATATATATTCCATCACAGGCTTTTACTGAAGCTTGGCGTTTTCAAAAAGGCTGAGAGCCGGAAAACGCCTTGAGTTCTCCCAAGCAAGGGCCTTTGACGCATCCAACGCTTCGCGTTTTCTGCCCTTTCTTGGCCTTAGACCCGGGCCTTCGAGCCTTCGACCCGGGCCTTCGCCCCACTTTTCGCCGACCAGTGCTTGCTTGGATCTTGCCTGGGTGGCAGAACAAAATAGAGACCATTCCCACTGCCCCGCGAAGTACTTCGGGTAAATAACTGCAAGCAGTGCTAAGCGGAGAAGGTCACGTAGTGAGGGTGCGGGGCCCTTAGCAGCCCCGCTATTCAATCAAGCGGGGGGTGTAGCTGGAACCAAAGCAGCTGTGGGCGACGCCGGTGACCCGGGGCCCAAACTCTTCTTTGTCACTTGAGCCGTATGATGAGAAAAAACTATCACATGTGTTCCTCGGGGGGGGCTTGTGAGCCCACCTATCCTCACGCAAAACCCCGATATCCTGAAGCAGAAACGAGAGCAGCAGTGGGGGGGTTTAATATTGCCGAAGGGCAGTGGTTTCTATACGTGATCGTATGTCACGTCTCGTTTGGCACATCATGGCGTATCTGTGTTGAATAATCCCTATGCACTATGCGGTTCCGGTTCACTGGAAAGGCAAGAGTAGGGGGGGGCCGGAGGCCCCGGGAAAGCGCTACACGCTTTATCGGGGCGGATTCGAGTGGGAAATATTTTGGAGGGATACATGCCAACTATGAATAGGAAGCAGGTGGCTTTATGTTCGAAATGTCACCCGAGCGGGGGTTTACTCCGGTAACGGATCTCAGGTACTACCACCAATTGAAAGCAGAACAACCCAATAAGTGGAGTTAGAGAGCCGTATGATAGGTAATTATCTCGTACGGTTCGGGGAGGAATCGGCGTACTCCGATTGGGGGGGGAGATTTCACTCTATCAAACATACAGGGAATTGAAGGTAGCATTTTACCCATGTTAAGTCATGGACTGGTTCTTTTAGCCCCTCCTTTACGTGTTGGTGCTCCATATGACTGATATAAGACTTGACCTGTTAAATATTACGGAGGTTCAGTAAGCACCATGCCAAATTCCTCTACTATTCCATTATTTTCTACTTCAGCCAATACGAGTTCACCCGGTACTAGCAGCTCCATCGGGGAATTTCCTATTCTAGTGGGAGCTTTCCAAAAAAATGGCTTAGTGGCCACATCGGCAGCACTGGGGATGATTTTAGGCGCAGCCTATTCTCTTTGGCCATATAATCGTGTGGTTTTTGGGAATTCAAAACCCAAATTCCTCCATAAATTCTCCGATTTGAATAGAAGAGAAGTTCTAATATTTTTACCTTCTATTCCTGGAGAGGCGACCGTCGAACCACCAAATAGATGTATTATTAAACAATGCAATCACAACATTGTAGGTGCTCGCAATGAGACGGAGGCAACTTACCTCAATAGGGAACATAGCCTGTTGCGAAAGGAAAGAGCGGGGCTGCTGGCCACCTTCGGCCCTCACTTTTCGACCGTGTCTCCGAAGGACAGTTGAATGGGTTACTCATGAATGCGAGGTTGGACGAGCCAATAACTCGAACGCGCTCGGTCAGGTTATTGAGCAATCGATCATATCACAGCGTTATCTCCACCATGACATGGACTCCAAGCATTTATGGCAGAGCACAAGGAGTTTCCAACTTCAATATGAAGCCGATGCTGAAAGCACAACTGGGGTTTTCGCTCAGACTAACACTACTAGTCCGAAATCTTACGTTAGTAACGTAAGCATCAGAGTTTTTGGTAGTACCGGCGAACCAGATAACCGCGGATTCGGGAATCTGGGACGGAGGACTCGTAGTATCTCTTGAAATCCGGCAAAAGCCAAACACCTTACCGTGCGCCCGTAGGCTGACTGCTGAGCCCACTTCGGCAAGGTTTTCCTTTTCTGCATGAAAAGCAAGGACCGTGTAGCCCTCGCCAGAAGGTAAAACCTAATAATTCCGGAAGTCGGGGCCAACCATCCCCATGACAGTGTCCCTGAGGAGTTCAGGGGCCTCATAGTAGCATGGACCTAAGCGGTTGATACGAAGAGGGCCAGTCCAGGATTGTACTGTTCCCTACCAAAACAACGGACACTCTCCCAACGGATCTGTACGCCACTCCACACGCAAGCTAGACTGGGCATACCTATTCCGTTTCTCAGTAGCAGAACAACGGGTAAAGGCCCGACTACAGCGACCGTAATGCCCAGGGTCCAGATCCGGGAGGGCGAGCCGTACGAGTCGAAAGGCTTCCGTACGGTGGTTCGTTGTGAGGGCCGGGGAACAGGGGCCCACGGCCCGACCCCTATCGATCTTATTCATATAGGGTAACAGAGAAGGAGTCTAAATCAATGGACATTAATGAACCATCACTGATGGACGTTGCACACTTGAATGACACGAGAGAATTGACTCCAGGTCCGGATGGATTAAAGCCCAAGGCTTTGACAATGGAACAACAACTACGTGTCTTATGGGATCTGAGCTGTCGGGATCAAACGAAGGTCGAAAGACCATTTCGGGGGGCATAGATCTATGATAGATTGCTGCCTATGAAAGACTAGCACCTAATCCCGGGTCAATGACGACCAAGGGCTGGGTTCGGGGGAACCACTATGGACGGCACCTCCGTGAAAATACTAGACCTGCGGCCTCGATTCTGTCATATCAGGCCGCAAGGCATAGCGGGATCCCTCGCCCCTGCATTCCCAAACCTAGCAGTAGACACCTGCTGCTATGCTAAAGGGCATACCATAATTCCAAGACAGACTTGTACAGGCCGCAGGTGCGAACTCTTCTTGGAGCAATCTGCTTCGCCCTGCAGCCTTTATTGCTCTCACGGGTTTAGGCCGGGAAGATCTCAGCATACTTGTCTAAGACAAGTACATAGAGATCTCCTAAAACCGTTTAGTATATGAAGGGAGATATCGATAAACGCGATAGTATCGATCACGGAAAGCCAGGCCTTCTTGAACAGACTATCAAAAGTTACTTACAGCCTGAAGTTCGTAGAAGTGTACAAGAAATACCCCAAAATTTGAAGGTCATATAGAGACTTCCCTGGTCGAAACCCGTAAAGCCAGAAAAGCTTCGCGCCCACTCCGGGAGTGAAAGGAACAAAAGTTCGCAGAACGGAGGGAGTGTAGTAGAACAAAGGGTCATGGGAGAGAACGAAATTCGTAAAGGAGTGGAGGTTTTGTGATAAGGATCCAAAGCCCAACTTTTTCGAATATTTCCAAAATCCACCTTTTCGTTCGTTCGGAAAATCGAGAATCGCGTCTATTCTCTATAGCATATCCCAATTACTACCACCTTGCCGAAAACAGGCGACGAAGCATCATCGGGATATCTTTCTCTTATACTACGGTACTCACTGGCTTTCGTTTTTGCCGCTAAATCCAACTGTAGATTGATTAGCGAAGTGCAACCGCTGGCGAGCGAGGACCAGCCCCTGGAAGAAGCGAAGCCTATCGGTATTAGGGCCACCGACCATCACATACGAGATTGGGCGACAGAGGCCCGGTGATCTTGTAGAAGCGATCGATGCCAGACGCTCCATTTGTACGAATTGTGAACGTACCACGACCAGACGTAAAGCCACTGTCAAGGAATTGGGTACCAGATCCAATACAGGCCTAGCAAGTGCCGGATCCATAAAGAAAACTACAATGGAGATCAGATCGTGGCCGAACAGCGCCTTACAGGACGTATGCGCCGCTTGTGACGAAGCCGAAGGCCGCAGGTGCACCACGTACCGGGCACTCGACCTCAAGGTCGCGCACGATTTCGTCGAACGAATGATGATTGCGGCAAGAGGGAAACAAATCCCACTTTGTCACTTATGCCATATGAAAACCCATGGCTGGAAACCATCCAATTACGGTTTGGATATCTAGAACCATAACAATGAAAGTTCAGGTTGGTGAGCCGAGTGAGAGGAGACTATCTGGCTCGGTTCGGAGAGCACTTTACTATGCTATGCATTTAGGGTGAACGGAGGAAAAATCTTTTTTTTGTTTTGCTTAACCAATGTTACGGCCCGAATGCCGAACTCCCGACCCTACCTATTCGGATGGGTGTTTACCCCGAAGTGTTCCCGGAGTGTATGCATACTCCTGTAAGTAACTTAGCGCAACATGGAAAATTCTCCCAAATAAAGTCATTTTTAATCTCAAAAAAGATTCATATGGCCTCTAAACTCTCTCTAGTTATAGTTCCTTTTAGTTGGACTTAGAGGTAAAACAAAACAGAAGTTTACCTCCCCATTATGTCTTTCATTTCTACCTAAATACAATCATTCTGTGTATTCTTTTCCCTTCTCTCGGCTTGTTTTCCTTTCCTTTCAACTTTGAAATCGAAGCTTTGGCATCAACCTCAAATGCAAAAGAAAGCCGAGACAGGGCGTGGAATGGACCGGCACATCAGGAAAAGAGGCAGATGGATTTCCTACCGAGGAAGTACGAAATGGCACCTCCCTTGATATAAAAGATGAAGCGCAGCCCATCCTTGGTGCGTATGGCTTTGTGGCTATGCCTCTACCTGTTCCAAGATCTTGAGCCCTTCGACCTACCTCTCTAGATCGAGCGCAGGCTCAGGAAAGCGCTCTCAAACACGGTCCCCTCAGGTAAGAACGAACGTAGTCATCCCAGGGGCTGGCCCAATTTTGCTTAGGTTGTTGGTTAGGTTTAACAACTAGCTGTAGCTGGTAGGTTCGCAAAGCTCAGGTGAATCTTTCTTCTCTTGGCTCAAGGTGTAATCTAGGTTTGCTTCGCTGACTCAGCTAGTGTTTGGTGTTGGGTTCGCCTCGTTCCCTTGGCTGAGACCAGACCAAAAGACGAAGCTTGCGATTGGGGGAGGGAGCTTCGAAGCTCCCCCAACCAACTCGCCAACCTAGGGAGTTTAAGGGTTTTCAAACTTAAACATAATACCCTCGTTACATTCAACTTTACTCTCAATAAACGGGGGGTCCGTGGGGTAAAAAGGGATGACTAAAACAACACCTAGTGCTGGTTCCTTGTCCCTGATGGGTGAAGCTGCAGTAGCTGATGGGTACAAAGGATCTAGAATCCTTTCTTTTCCATCAGCAGCGAAGAGCCCTACCGACCTTGTTTTACCTTCCTTTCGTCTAGAAGGTTCAGCGCTCTCCACTGGGATCTCATCGCGTCATTGGTAGTAGTAGCCAATCCATCCTTGCCGAAACCCATACTGTATTAGTAGTAGTAGTATTTGGCGTATTTCGCAATCTGGGTTTTTCCTTCTGCGTACGGCCCTAACAAGCTGCCAAGCGTTTATCATGCATCTGCCTCGTTGGAGCTTGACTTTCCAACGTCGGTTACTCCCAATCCGGAGCGCCCTTTTTCCATTCATGAGAAAATCCAATGGTCAAAATCCATGCAAACACCATCATAGACCAAAATCCGAACCAACCAATCTTGTTCGGAGATACTGCCCGGAGAAATAAAGGGGTCACTTCCGAATCGAGGATAATAAATGGAGGGGAGACCGAATAAAATCATATATCGAAACGACTTCTGGCATCATCAAGTGGGTCGGAACCGCATTCGTGAGCTGACAATTTATCCGGATAAGCCGAACCTTTTGAAGTAAATGCGAAAGAAACACCGATTAGGATCAAGGAAAGTAGCAAACTGATGACTAAATAGAGATAAATAGGGGCAAATTCATAAATAGGAGGAAAATAAAAAAGAAACACATTTGGCTCGAAATAATCCCATATTCGCACGTCCAACCCCAGGTTTACCTTTTCGGTGATCTCGGTTACGGTGAGTTCCCACTTGATCCCAACTCGTGTCAATAGGGGCAGGATAGGCTGAAGGCCTCGGCGTGAATTTGGAAGCGGGGTTTGCCACAGGGGGGCGAGAGCCCAGTCTATAGCTTCCATCAACTCATCGAACGGCGGTCCGAATTGCACCAAAGGCCTCGCTACCGATTGCATATCCGGCAGGGTGGCGTCACGGATAACAAAAAGGGTTTCCGAGAGCTCACTGAGATCGCCTGGCCCCGGGCGGCCGGGGAAGTTTCTTAGCGTGCCCATGTGTTCGGCGAAGTCGTCCTGTAGAATCCTCAATTTTCCCTTGATACTCGTCGCCATTTGCTCTGTAATCATTCTTCCGTTTCCAGGCATGTCTTGTGGTGTTGGTTATTAAAGCTGGGGATATTCATGGCAGTTTAAGGCTATCCCGGAATCGAACCCGTGGAATGGTGCCGAGGGAAAGTCGATGGTGTGCCAACATGATTCAACCGTTCAACTTGCCGGGGAGTGCGAGCCAACGCTCCCCCAACAGATACGATAGTGCGAGCCCAACTTCTTGGTGGGTGCGGCGAGCCTTTGCCGCATCCACTAGAATACGCAATTCCGAAATTCCTTCCCGGAATCGATGCCTTTCCGCGGTGGGTACGCCAAAGAAAGCAAGATTGAATTTCCATTCCTTGGACAATTCTCAGTGGATTTGCACTCCATGGTCCAATTGCGGATTCTATATACGAAATTTCCATTCTCAGTGGATTTGCACGTGGCTCCCTAAAGGAAAGTGCCCACTTCTGCCCGGCCAAAGTAATCTGCCGTCCTTCCTTCCCTCCCTTCCGAATTGGCTAATATCCTGTAGGGTAGCAGACATTAGGTGAGGTGTAGCGCCGGTTCGCTCTCCCTAACGGGATAAGATCATGCGATTCGGAAGACTTCACATG
The DNA here is from genome assembly GCF_047967505.1 of Dipteris shenzhenensis. Lineage (NCBI taxonomy): Eukaryota > Viridiplantae > Streptophyta > Polypodiopsida > Gleicheniales > Dipteridaceae > Dipteris > Dipteris shenzhenensis. The sequence goes on along the minus strand of NW_028239368.1, from coordinate 74,464 downwards.
CCCTTGGAGACCTTCACATGCCTAGCCCCAGCCCGAACTTGCCCTGACCTGTATGCCGGAAACCCCTAGGCTCTACTACCAATGCGGTTCCCATGTAGCAGGTGTTGGATACATAGGGGTACTGGATATCTTGGTGGGCTGCCGGAAATCGATCTGTGCGACGGAACGCACGTCGTTCTGGAAGTGGAATGGCTTAGTCCTCTAGCTAATCACGATCACGACGTGCCTGAATATCCTTCTCTGCTTTTGCCAGTAAGAATTTCTCATACCAGCCGACTTCAAGGACCGGCCCTGTGCCACCAGGCTTGCCTAACGAAAGAGGGCTAGCGTAGCTCCGGATTCCCAGTTCCCACTTGCCTGCTTGCGGGAAAGTGCCGGTCATCCATCTACAAAATTTCGTATTATTAAACAACTCGGATCAATCCTTGCTGAACTGCCTTCACCGCCCTTGCCTTAGGGCCCGGGATCCCATTAGCGCGCTTGCACGCTCGCTTCGCTCGCTAACTAATTGATCACCAACCGGAACCGAAAATGCGAAATTTTACGAATACTTACTATAGGCCGAGCAACAACAATGCATTATGGTGCTCCTCTTTCGCCACCCTAGCCGGGTTAGTGGTGGTTCCTTCAGGTGATGAGCCTCTTCACTTCAGTGGCCTTGGCTCGGCAAAGCTCAGTTGCGTGGGAGAGGAGTGATAGGAGGAAGTGAGACCTTTGCTTGGGCCTGAGAAGGCTGGGCTGGGGTAGAATAAAGCTCCCTCTGAAGGTACATCCCTGGCTCGGGTAATCCGTTCCGCAAGGGAAGATACCTCTCCTTCCGTTGGTAAGGATTTCTCAGGCCAGGGAGCCTTGGTTTGGGCTTTCCCGTCCCGTCCCTACCAGAACTAGGGCTTTCTCTACCGCTTTCCCCTACCAATATCAATATTTTTCCCTAGGGCCCGGCGTCGAGAAGTGGCCCCCCTGACGGGATAGATTGATTGGGAAATCGATCGGCTGAAAGCCTAACGTTCGCGGTTCGAATCCGCATCTCGTCCTATTGGGCCGCCCTGGCTGGTATTTCCACCCTGCCAAAGTTAGTTTTGCCTTTCCTGCTGCAAGAAGCATTCCATTCCCAATAGATTTTGATATTGGTTGGCCCCGCCTGGCCATAACATTTCTTCGTGAAATCCCGGGGAGCAGGGCGGAGCCGGCCACCAAGAAGCTTGGGTAAGCGAGTTCCCGCGAAAACGCTAGCCAGAGAAGAAGGGAATGGCAGCCACGTGTTAGGGAGGGGAATGGATGCGGCTTGCCATTTTCCCAATTTCCCTGTAAGCCAATAACGCCTCCTTCGCAATTTTCCTTCGTTAGAGCGATTTTCCTTGTTGCAATTTGGCTTCGAGCTTTTTAAAGGGAGTGGGGGATTTATGTTGCCCCCATCTCAAGGTTTCAGTTTCGCCTATTTGTTTGTTCCTCGCTTGCTCTCGCTCTCTTCCATCTCTGTCCTCTCTCATCTGGGCTTCCCGGGGGAACACACGCGGAGGTGCCCTAGCGCTTTGGCTCCCCCAACGCCCTATTGAACTTGTTGCCTCTAGCTTTCCTGCCTCGTTTCATCCGTTACCCCTTGCTTTGGATGGTGGTTGTGGCTTCCCTAAGAACCATCTCTGCCCTGTGGCCATTTCGCGCCTTCCCGGGTCGAATCCTTGCACCTCCCATCTGTGCTAGGGGTGCTCCCTTCTCATCCTCTGAACTTTTCAAGGGCTTTCTCCCCGGAAAATTGGGTTTAGGGCTAGCAGTTCCGCGTGGCTGGTTTTTTGCTGTTTCTACAAGAACCGGGAGCTCATTTCCTAGGAACTGTGTTTCCGTCGGAGAAAGCGTTTCCTGAATGGGCGTTTGCGGAACCCCCTTGGGGGCGGGGTCCCCGCCCCAACCCCCCAAGTCCCTCCTTCGGAACTGGGGGGCCCCCTAGGCCATTCTATGAACCATGAGCCACTGAGATCACAACCGGCGAGCATTGCATTAATGATTACAATTCAATCTATCCCCTATTTCTTATTGGATTTGTCCGCCTCAACAGAAATCGCGTCTGCATCGTTCGGAGAGAATTATATAATAGGAGGCCCGAATTGATGAAGAAAAATTCGATGAACCCGCCCATCTTTCGTTCCGCTTCCCTGGCAACATGTTTTTTCGAGGGTCCAATAAAGAAAACAACAGGATTTGCAAAACCTTTCGCATTGGAAATTTCGTATAAAGAAAACAAACCCATGCGAAATGACAACAACAAAGGTTGGTGCCGTACTTGGTGCGTGTGGACTGCTTCCCTTGGTGTTGACAGCTCAGGCTCGAGGGAGTAAGTAATGTTGTTCCTGCTTGGCTCAAGGTACGCCTAAGTGCTTGTGCTTGGTACGAAGTCTCTTCGAGAATCCAGTCTTTCTTTTTACCGGAACCAGTATCTCTACCCGCGGAAAGAGAAGGAAGCGGAAGGGAAAGGTCGAGTGCCAGAAATTCAACGTGAAAGAGTTTCGTATATAGATGCTTCAGTTCCACGGAGTCATCCAAATAGTCCCTTTCGTCTAGAGGTTAGGACATCGTCTTTTCATGTCGAAGACACGGGTTCGATTCCCGTAGGGGATAACTGAAATGGAGAGGGAAGGGCAGCGGGCAAAAGCGAAGGAGCCTGCATCCTTGAGCCCCAGCCAAAGAGCTTTATCCCCTTAGGGGAGGTTCGGTGAGGCTGAAGCTAACACGAACCGATTAAAAAGAAACTTGAGAGTGCTTCTGTGGAAGAATAATAATAATAATAATTCAAGTTCGCGCTTTCCGCTTCGATCCTAACGAATTCAATCGATTCGGAAATTCGAGATCAATCGCGCGGGATAGAGTAATCGGCTAACTCGTTAGGCTCATGACCTAAACATGCAGGTTCGAACCCTGCTCCCGCACCCCCTGGTATCGTGGCCCTGATTCAAAATCCAAACATTCCCATCATGTATTGTTTTGGAAAACTACGAGGAGCGGCTCCCATGGCCTTAGCGGGAGCCGCAGTTGGTATTGGAAACGCATCTAGTCCTCCGACAACGAAACGCTTTGAAATGAAATCTTCTGTTAATAATTGTGACGGGAAACGCATTTATGATAAGCTTAAAGTCAACGGGCCCTTCCTACATTCCCAAGAGTATAAATGCCGTCATAACGGCGTGTATATCTTATGGCCCGCCACGTGTAAAAAGTCTAGTCGCACCAACCTGAACCCCCAGAGCCCCCACAATCTTTCCCCCCTTAGCGGCGTAACGCATCTAGCAATGCTCAAGCATAGAGAGCTAACCGGCCAAAAGCCTAGCTTTCCTTTATTAGGGAAATGGTGAACGAGCAGGCCCCTGTGATTGAACGGTTTGGAAATGTCCCGGACGCTCGTTACATTCTGCGTAATGATTGGAATAACTTTAATGAAGTGGCTGTACGGGGGGTGCCCTTAGGAGGGAGAGGCGTTCTCCCAGGCGGTAACCGCCCTGAAAGTGGGAGAAGATTGGGCAGATCTCCTACTCAACGCAGTAGTTCGGTCTTCTCAGTCTTCGACGGACAGGCCCGAAATAATTAGTTGGGCGAAGCAAATATTCAGGCAAAGAATTGCCTTTAAAGCCCAAGTGCTGTGTCCCGCGCTCGCGGATCTGATTGCAGTCGGATGCCTGGGCGAAGCCCTCAACAATACGCCACCGCGGGGGGGACACCCTGCCAGCGTTCGCGCAAAACGTAATTGCGGAAACAAAAGGCATAACCCCCTCCTTCATTACTTCTTACCACTCAGGGCAGATAGCCGAGTATGTGAGCCGGCTGGCATACTCCCACGGAAGATTACTTTCGTTGCTTGGCACAGACGCGGGGGTACTATACTCAATCCGTCCCGCAACGGCAGATGCCGTTGCCGCGACTTTCGCGATGCTCACCCAAGATGAGGCTCAAGAGAGGGCGGATCTCGAGGGGCTGAGGGCTTTTGCAGCTAGGCGTAGGAGCGCCATGCAGCCGGCCGATTCGGGCACAGGGGGGGAGGGTGCTTCTTCGGTTAGCGAACAGCCCTACGCGGTTTTACGTCTTCTCCTCGGAGTTGCCGCAGCTGTTCTCCGGCACCATGACTCCCTTCTTCCTATTGGGATTGCCCTGGGAATTATCTTTATTTTACTTAGACTGTGGCGGCGCGTTGGGGCCTTCCCAAGGCTCAAGAATGTTTGTTTCCATCTGAAAAATGCATTGAGAAATAATAGGTTCGGAAAGGACTCAATGTGATCATTTAAGCTTGAGAAATGAGGAATTTCACCAAATCCCGGGCCGGGTGATAGAGGTTCAATGCTTCAACACCCCGAGAAGCATGCTTGGTTTAAAACCAAGCGCCCCACCCCTTGAAAAATCTTGATTTTGAGAAGGCAACGTATTAGCATTCGGAGTACTATCCTGCGGCATATCATCATCTTCCAAGTATTCACTCCCCTCAGTGCCCACAATGTATTGAATCAGCCCAGGATTTTCAGGAAACTCTATCTCGTCTGGGGGAATATCTGGGCTATTCGTTGGGCTCCTAAACATCCATCTCATGCTTATTAGGTAAGCTATATGGCTTAACAAAACATTAAACCTCATATCAATCCCATCAATCCTCTCATGAATATGCGAAAGGTCCTGTGCTATACCTCTAACTCCTGCTAAAGCATTTCTAGTCATCTCACCAACAATCGCAACATCGGAGAGAATCTCCGCATTAGTTAAATTTCTTTCGAGTGATCTTTGAACGTATATACGAACTGTCATAACTACTCAATCACGTGTTTCAGGTTTGGGTATAGCAGGACTTGAACCTGCATCACGACAAGCCTGTCGAGTTACCACCCTTGCTCGATCCTGCATTTGAAGCTATTACATATATATATTCTATAAACCTTCAAGAAAATCTTTTCATATGTCTACTTCTCCGTAGTAGTACTAATAAACGTCGATCAAGGGGTTGCGGGAAGGGAAGAAAGCTTGTCAGATTCGGCCGGTTAGATGCCACGAATAACTGGATCGCGAATAACGGAATAACTGGATTAACCACTAACACACGGCAAGCAAGATTCAAGGGCCAAGGAACCACGCCTCTACGACCCGCTTCCACGAGATTATTTCTCTCCCTCCACCCGCATAAACTGATCCAACTAAACGTTTAGGATCTCCAACGGATGAGTAAAGGATGGCTGACTGAGGGATGACGGCTGGAGCCAAGAGGAAGGGCATTTCATTTGCTGCTGCTGGAAGGTGTTGGGCGGGCACCTACGCGATTGCAACCCAATATCTCCGCAAATGAGCCCACGTATCACACCTTCATAAAATTAGAAGGTCGAGACGGGATTGTGAGAGAGAAGTTCATCGCACGGGACGATGGTTTCTACAAATACCAGACGGAAACCAGTCCATTAGCCAGAACCTTCGAGGTTGGGGATAAAGAAACCTGCACGCAGGCAGGATTTTGGACGAGAGAATCCACCCGGCGCTAGGGCGAATCTCAACCGCCGGAGGAATAAGAGATGTAATTAATTACATATGGATAAATACCAGTGAGTGAGTGGGGAAGATGTAATTGCGTATATGAATACTGAAGCAGCTTTTCAGGGTTTTGGAAAGGCCGAACTCAGGAAGGAGACGCTTCGCCTTCAACAAATCTATTGGCTCTATTACTTGAAAGAGCTGGCAGTGGGCTTATAGTTTAATTGGTTGAAACGTACCGCTCATAACGGTAATATTGTAGGTTCGAGCCCTACTAAGCCTATTTACTTGCTATATCCAACCCGCCAGTCCTTCGCTTCGCTGCGCTCAGCAAAGGTTTAACCTTTGAGCTCGTTCTTCGAGCCTTGCTTTTTTTCCCCGGTTACCGCCGCATGGAGTATAGCCAAGTGGTAAGGCATCGGTTTTTGATACCGACATGCAAAGGTTCGAATCCTTTTACTCCAGGATTCCAAAGCAATCAAAGCCGATCTCAGCACAGCAGGTAAAAGCCAATCCATAGAGCTAATCGAGGGAGATGCATTTCATTACTTTTCCAAGACCTTCAAACAAAGGTGACAGCTTATCCGAGACTTGGTGACACGATTCAATATTTAGTATAAGACTCGGTGACAGCTACCTGAGGCTTGGTGACAGTTTATCCAAATCTTGGTGACAGTTCGGAGGAAACTTGGTGACACTGTTACGAAGGTTAGTGAGTCAGTAATTCACCATCGTTTATGACTTGGCTGGCCGGAGTGAACTAAAGGCCGCCGAAAGCCTCGTGGCTTTGCTTTGCCGCCTTCCCTGAAGTCTGAAGTACTCTGCCCCAACCAACCCATCCTTTTTGTTTGGAAAATCCGTAAGTCGAACTAAGTCAATTTGCGGGTCATGAAATGACCCATTCCAAGGGTTCTTGGGAAGCTGCTTTCGATAAGCCAACCCGGATGAAATTGACCCGAAGGAAGACCTTTTACCATCCTATTTCTAGAAGACCGATCTCTATTTCTCAATCATTTCCTCTTTATAAAGCGTTTTCTAACAAAGTTCCGAGCTTCGTTCCTATGATTGCTAATTGGCCTGGGAAGTTTCTTCCATTGGCTCACAGGTTTACTCTCGCTTCACTGCCTGCTACTGGCTGGACTGCAACGTTTATCGCTACAGCTCGCCACAGGCTAAGGATGGAGGCAAAGCCCACTAACGAATCCTTGATCGCTGTAGCTGCTTGACAAAGACACGAATTTCAAGAAACGGAGGCTCCCGCTGAACAACGGCCAGGCTCCAGCCCGAGGCGGCTATCGCTGCATGACGGAACAGGCTCCCGCCCCGAGGCTCTCGCTTAGGCACACTCGCCTTTTCTTTGGCTTGCCGAACTCTCGCCCTGATGATCGCTCGGCGTCCTCGCTTGCCGATCGCTCGGCGTCCTCGCTTGCCTTTTACACCATTTCCCACATCGCCAGGGATCGCTCGCAAAGCTCGCTTGCTAAGGGTGATTGTCCCTAGAGACTGGCTATTCATTGGACTGCTTACTATCGATAGACACCGGACAGCTGGCTATCGACTGGGACTTGCTATTGATTGACGGCTGCTTACTATCGATTGACACTGGCTACTGGGAAGTGGGATTTCCGAAGGCGGCCCTTAGCACTTTCCAAAGCCGTTCCTCCCCGTGTACATATAGTTGTCCAATCCTGGAATCAGCTGTCCAACCGTTTAAAAGATTGATTCGTGAATTCCGTTCAGTTAGTGATTCCCCGCCTGGGCTGAATAATCAATAAAGGAAGCTGGAAATTTCAGTGAATAGAATGCCTGGGGAATGCCAACAACTATGAGGGGGGAGCAAAGCGATGAAGGTATTTTCTAGCCATTAAATGACTTGAGGAAGGGGGCCCCGGCGAGCTTCATGCTTCACTATCATAATTCAACAAATATTTCGGATTATGCAACGAAGAAAATCAAATATTAGGAATTCAGATTCACGATGCCTCCCCCATATTTATTGATCGTAAGCCAAACCACCTTAACACGTAGACTCTACCTAGCCAATGTCTGCTAACAAACCCCCTGATCTGTAGCCTTTACCCGGGAATCCTTATAATACGAGTGAACCATCAAAGGCATGCGAACCAGCCGGATAACGGAAGTAAGTTCTTTGCTTTAGCTCATCAGAGATTAGCCCGGGTTTTGCCCTTTCATAACCGGTCGCTTCGCTTGTCATATATGCGTATCTCTGTACTGGATCAATAAGCGGAAGCATCTTTCGCCCCAGTGCTATGGCTCTGTGGCCCTGCTCCTATCTACTCGTTTATTTGTTCCAGCTCCTGTGATCGTTCATTCGCATTCCCAGTCGCTTTCATTTCATCAGCTCCTACTCGTGGATAAACGGATCCCGGGTGAGGGTGAGACTGTTTTCTCATCCGATGTTTCTGTACACGTGACGACTGATGGCAGACCCTCTATCTCGTTGAGTTTTTGCTAACGTAACGAAGCATTCGAGGTACCTTTCACCACTCTGCAGCGGGGAAGACCCCAACCCTTTTTCCCTTACCGGCGCATCCCTTTCCTTTCTGAAGTCCTTCCCTTCAAGCGTTTCATTTTATCGTTCGAAGAAATCAATGATTTAGACCACGAATGATAGATCTATCGTGGTACCGTTTGAGAAAATCGATTTTAGATCAGTAGAATGGCCAGAAATGGCAGCAAGTACTGTTCAATTGAAACACATTTTGAAAATACTTTTTCAATCCGTCCTACATCAGGAGAAATCGGTCTCACAGCAGGAGGATTCAAAGAAAAAAGAAGCGCCAAATCCCTCCAATATAGCGGTACTACCTCCTCAAGATCCCCCTCAAGATGCCTGGTATATAAAATGCATGTTGTGGGCTGGTGTGGCCATAGTTACAGGTGTGGTACTGTACATCGTGCATTTCTGTACCCACGAAAGCACCCGCTGGCAGGGTGCCGAAGGGGGCTGTGCGCCTTGCACCCTGGCGGAAAGGCCGTATTCATTGGGCTGTGCCCTGATCCGCTCTGTCTCTGTCTCCCACCCATACCCGTTTTGCTTTGAGAAGGTCTCCCCGGCTAAAGGAGAACCCGGGAGCATCCCGGAGTCAGATCATTGTCTTGCTCGTGCTATTTGGTGAAGCGGGCCAATCCTTATGCCAAACGTTTAGATCGAGTATGCATTACGGTGAAAGCCCGGGGCTTAGCCTTTAGGTGAAAGCTCTCTCTTTGGGACTCATCCTTAGGTGCAAGCTCCGAAGCCCATCCGTTCCCCGCAGAAGTGGCCTTCAGCCGGAGTCAAGGAAAAAGGACCCAGAACCCACAAGAATGCGGGAAGGATCTTCCTAAGGGAAGAAGGATGGGAGACACCTGAAGAGCCAGAGAGCGGATCGCGGGAGGCAAAAGCTGCGAAGGAAAGCCCGAGCCCGCATCTTGCTAGTTTCCGGGCGGGCATTCGAGCGGTTGATTTTCTTTTCTTCCGAAATTCTTGATTCTTCCCGAATCTTCCTGACTGTAATTCAGTGGGTCCCAGATCGTACGTATACCGACTCGTTTGAGACAATTATAAGCCCTAGCAGGCAATTCTAGTTGATCAATGAATGTATGTTTAAGCACAAATTCCCGCGTCGATTCATCCATATCGTCCGGAGGAGAAGAAAAGTCCGTCGAATTGGAAGAATCCTCGCCACCTTCAGTGGAAGAAGTATTCTTTTCCCCCATATGTGGAAAAGGAATGAATAAATTTATCGGATTTCTAGAAGCTTCGCAAGGTGCCTCATTCGGAGTCAAACCACCATTGGTCCGTATCTCAATGAATGGTATTTCTTGTATCTCTCTACCATTCCCAAATAGGTGAACGCTATGATTTACATTTCAAACAGACATAGATGCGGCGGAAATTCCCCATTTTCACACAGCTTCGGATCCTCTACACAATACCCACGACCCCTCCCGATCTTCGACTCGACATTCACGGACATTGATTAGGTAGTGGTAGCTATATGTTGCGACTCATCAATCGCTTTAACAGACGGTGGTAATGATGTGTCACCAGCTGTCACCCTCTTAGGACCATCAATCGATGGAAATGCTTTTTAAACATCATTAGAATCACTTCGAGGTACAATTTCTCTCAAATTAACTGAAATGTCGTGTATTGTTTCTTAAATGCCCGTTATTGTGGAATATTCATGTTTCACGCCTTCGGATTTCGCATGTGTTATACTCGTTCCCTCCACCTCTCCAGGTAAAGCCCTACACATAGCGATTCCCACAGTATTAACCTGGCCTCTCTTGGGGGAAGGTATAACAAGACAACCATAATGAAGACGCTTACTTTCCATTCTGGATTCGATGCATTTCCATTAAATCGCCTGAGTAGAGATTGGTATTTCATCTTGAATCGTAATCGGATCCCTCTTTCTTCAATGTACTTGATAGTTGGAAGCTAGACACGCCTCTTCTTGGGGGGTCTACATCCATTATGCGGCATCGGGGTCACATCACGCACGAAACTGAGAATTATACCACTTCTACGAATAGCCCTCGAAGCCGTATCTCTTCCCGGTCCGGGTCCGCTTATCATTACTTCCGCCTGCCTCATACCCTGATCAATCGAAGTACGAATGGCACCTTCCGCCGCAGTCTGGGCAGCAAATCAAATGGTGTACCTTTCCTCGCACCCCTGAATCCGCATACACCAGCGGAACGCCGCGAAACGACTTGTCCTCAAACATCCGTAGCGGTAACAATGGTATTATTAAAACTTGCTTGAATGTGTGTAACTCCTTTCGGTATTCTACGTTTTCCCTTCCGTGAACGAATCCTTTTCATGGTTCTTGACAGAATTTACTAATTATCTGTAACAAACGAACTATGACTCATACTCCCTCCCCCTCCTAAGGGGCTATCTAAATTCTACATAATCCTTTCAATCTGACCTGGGATAGAATCATGGATTTGGGGAGAAACCTTCATACCTATACACTCAACAAGAAACGAAACTGACGTGAGAATGGAGCGGAGCAATCAACTGGTTCATTCCATACTCCCGTAGAGGGGAAATCATGAAGAAACTCGAAGAGATGCTTCCTCCCTGATACAGTAGGTTTGATTGAATCCTACTTCACACCTATTCTCACTATTGGGCTATTTCATCTTGATGATTTTATTGCCGGGCTTGATGGGATACGGGACCGGGAGGGCTATTTCATGTTGCTTGCAGGAAGCAAGCAGAAGTGGTGATTCTTCTTGGTTGGAGAAGGCCTTTGTCTGAGCAGGTTTCTCTTTAAGCCGGACCGCCAACGTCAAGGCGAGATCACATTGGTCCGGTCCCCGTTGGCCCAGGGGAAGCGTGAGGTACTTCCACCCAGATAGCATGGGGAGGTCGAATGACTGCCGCCACGTCAATCCGCCGCTAGAACTCTAGCTTTGCTACTAACTGAAAACCCCCACCTTTTTTTGAAGTTGTCAGCCGGGCCGGTCATATTCATGGTCATACTCATGGTCATATTCATGGTCATATTCATGGTCATATCCATTTGTCCATTACCCTGTTTTTCGACATTTTAGGAAATTTTGTATCATTCTACGATAATCAAATTTCCAACAGGGGTCCGGGCTGTCGAACCACGTCTCCCGGAAATTCTCAGTACATATGGCGGAAAACGCTTTTCACATATCGAGGTCGGAATGGGATCGGGTGTTTCACGTCTTACTAGAGTGCCCGGACTTTCTTTTATGGTAGCCTAGAAAATCTTTCAATTCCGTAGTTTCGATCATTATTATACGATAACTTTTTCCGCATTTCGGAAAGATTTTCTTTTGCAGATTTGGAAGAACCGCAGCAATTCGGCAAGCCCCGGCAAGCTGAGGGAGAGCCTGGGCAGGCGGTAAGTCAGTGCCTCTCGAGTCCCCGCTGTCCTCCCCGTGCAGTGCAGCGAGAACCTTGGAAGGCGATCCCCGAACAAAGGCAAGGGCAGGTGGTTCCTGGGCAGGCGGTCCCCGAACCACCAGCAATCCCCCATTCAATCGCTTACATTCCCTACAGAAGGAAGCCTGCATGTGTGCCCGCCTACAGAGGTTCCCCTGGGAGATGAAGGATTCATGTTGCCTCCATCTCTAGTGTTTCTATATTCGCTTGTTTACCTATTCGCTTGTTGAAGAACCCAACCTTGCAGGAACCGGCAAGCAAGCTTTTCCCGCTTTTCCCTCTGCTTTTCCCTTGCTTTTCCCGGCGGAAGGTGCCGGTGCCATATCTCATTATCTCTGGGAAGGTGCCAGTGCCATATCGTCATTTTCCCGGAGCCTTTCCCCTACCGCCTTCTAGGAGGACCCGAGCTTGGCACTTTCACTGTCAGGATAATCCTAAAGAAAGGTGCCGGTGCCATATCTCATTATCCCGCGTCACTTTCAGGAGAATCCTAAAGAAAGGTGCAAGCCGGCTTAAAGGTGCCATATCGTAATTATCTCAGGGAACGCTAAAGTAAAGGTGCCATATCGTAATTATCTCAGGGAACGTTCTAAAGGTGCCATATCTCATTATCTCTGGGAACGTGCCAAAGGGTGCCATATCTCATTATCCCAGGCAAAGCCGGGTGCTGGCACCGTAGCCAAGGCGAGGGGAGGATTTCACGCGGAAAGCGCTTTCCCAGACTTTGTTTGTTTCCATGTATAAAACTCATTTGCCGGGAGATTTAGTCTGGCATGTGTTATGCGGATGTTTTGCTGATAGTTTTTCGAAAGGCTTTGTCACAGTGTATGCCTTGGCAATCGTTGCTAGGATCTGAACCGTTCCCTCCCCATGCTATCAGCGCCGCAATGGCAACCGATACCAGGCCGCAGGAATGCAACAACATGGCAAACACGTTGCTGCTGCTTAGGCTCTGCGGTCTGTTCTCGATATTCTACACAGTTCACATCTCTTCGCGTGTGTGTTTTGTCAGGGAATTGTATGTAACAGTTAAAGGCTGGCAACCACACCGTAATAATAGCAAGAGTGTGTGTTCGGCTGCTTAATTCGCCTATGATTGTGCCATGGCACATGGATATCAAGGAGAGTGATGACTCTGGGCCAAAGGCACATGCGGATAGACTAGTCTTGCTGCTGTTTATTTGCAGGGTTGAGAAGGCTGTAAAGGTGGGCTATGGTATCTGTGAGCTTGTTGTTGCCAGCTATAGGGCTGGGAAGCAGGCATGGAATACTAACCTATCTATCTCGGCATAAACGCAGCAACCGATTGCCATTGCGCAGACACCCGTGTGAAACACTACAGCAGACACCAGGCAAGAGCCGGGTAGCCACCAGCACACTCGGAGTTCCGGGAACCAGCACCTAACTCGCGGGTAGCTGCACGGTAGCGATGCCATCACTCCGAGAGCACCCATGACCACGATTCGGGTGGCAATCCACCTTTCCTACCCTTTTCTTGTTCCCTAGGAATTGAGTGGTCGGAAGGGGGAAGGCAGCGGGGAATCTTCACAGCGTTGTAAGGAACCGCAAGATATTATAGCTATTCCCGGACTGGATGAATCGTCAGAAGAGGACCGTTTAACGGTAGCTCGAGCTCGGAAGATAGAACGTTTCTTATCACAACCCGGCAATGCAATTTCCCCGATGCAACCGTGGGAAACCGGGCTAATAAGAGCACAAGCAAGTGATACGACTTAAGGTGGTGAAACCAACTAAGCCGAGTCCTACCCTGAACACGTCCAGGTGTAACAAGGTACCCGTAGGGGACTTCTATGTATTTCTATACATCGAAAATGCTTGATAAGCGATATCACTAACCAAGAGGCCTTGTTGATGATTTCCCCGTGGCAGAACTTGATGACTTAAAGCTTACGATATGAGCCTATGCACACACTAGGAGGCACTGGATTGGCTACCTTGGCTACCCGCTCAATCATCTTAATGTACGGCGGGAAGGCCGTCAGGTAGTTGACCGGGGCACTTTCCATGCCCATTACCGAGTTGAGGTGAACTTGGGCTGTCCCAGCTTGCCGGCTGCTGGCCGGGATCCCCGTCCTTACACGAATGATGGCGCGGAATGGCGTGGAATTGCTCGAAACTAGACCTACGGGAAGCTGCCGGGCCGCTGCCAAAGTCCATGGTCCGTTACGCTATTTCCCGGTGGTATGGTTCTCTACCTCGTTTACTAATGTTGCCGTGGTGTTCGGATGTACGTGTAGAGCCGGGTAGAAGATAACCGGGCCTAGCTAACGAAATATGGACAAGTGATCGGGGTTCCTTTCTTTCTTTACCCGAATGGGCAAATAAATGAATCAAGAGGTAGCGAGGCTTCGCCTTCAAAAACGACTACGAAGAAGAGTAGCCAGAGGGAGTAGCCAGGGAGCTTGGTCGCTTTCGCTTGTGAAGACTTCGCATACTGGATCTTTTTCCCGCATCTCTGTGGTCTATTGGGTCTAGTCAAGTCTGCTGGCTATCGAAAACTGTCTATGTGGGTGGAGGCACCTAACTAGAGGCTATCAGGTCAATCAACCCGCAAGCGAGTTAGCTCTCGCCGGGTATCGTTCAGTAATAATCGGCCTTCGGCCTCGTCGGGTTGCATTCAAGGAATAATCTAGATTTGTGCCTTCGCGTTGCAACTCATTTGTTTTTTCCTCCAAGAAGCAAAGAATTTCGTATAATAGAAGGCTTAGGGCGAGCAAACGAAAAGCGAACAATTTCGATACACGGACGAATTCGAAGGCACCAACAAAGCAACATTTCCAACCTGTGGTGCCTAAGGAAGGAATTCACGTAAATAAAGCTCTTATCATACATCTTTCAATATTTCCAACCTGTGGTGCCCGTTGGGTCTGCTGCGCCGGGTCAACCTGAGAAGTGTACGAAGGGCCGTTCGAGCTTTTCGCCCTTAAACTGCCATGAATATCAAGAACAGACCTCGTGTTGGCTGGCGCCAACACAAGTACCTTTAATGCTAAAGCATTTTCGCCTCTCGAATCAAAGCCAACAGAACGTAAATCAATTGACCGTTACCGCCCTATATTACCATTCATAGGCCATAGCTTACTCCGACCTTCCTTATTTCCCATAGAATCCCCGGGGCTCCCTTAGCCACTATGTTGTTCGTTGGTATTCCTTCCCCGAAGGTTGGTCATCTTAGCCTTACTTTCGAGAATCATTACTAATACGCTTTCTTCGTGGCAAACTATTTTCATTGGTTCGTCCCAGGCTTAGTAAATTTCACTTTCTTAGCTTCGCCTCATTATATGAGTAATGGGGTTTGTCATTTATGGCGGGATTCGGGTCTTGTTCTAGATCTATCTCAAGTGTATACTCCCGGAATTCCGATGTTATTTCGTGCCGCTCCCTTGGCTTTCCCGAAACCTATCCGATTCTCTTTCTCGTGAGCGCGGGGAGCGAGCCAACTCCCCCGGGCGACATTCGTTCAAGACGTCATTTCGGCAAACCAAACCTAGTTGTTAAAGCAAAACCGGCGAATGGGTGGGGGTGAGGCCTACGAGCCAGCTCTCATTTCCGTACGTGACAGTTTCCCGTCCGGCCCTCAATCGGGGAAACTGTGATGGCTGAATATGCGACACCCATGCAAGGGACTTCGCCTATATTAAGACACATGCAAAGGTTATGCTGGATATGACGTGAAAGCTAGGCGCCCTGGATTTATGGCCTGCGAAGGCTCGAGGGGCTGGTTCGTTGAAAACGTGATCGGGGAACGACATGAGATCTTTCTTTGGGAGCTCGTGGCTGTGAAAGCAGGCAAAGGCAATCCATAAAGTGCGGACGCAGGGTTGTTCTCCAGGGGTCCCCTTTGTTTTGTTAGTACTCGCTTCGCTTCTTCTCCTGAAGCTTATTCCCCCGAGCCTTATTCCCGGGGTCCTTGCTTTGTGCTTTGTTCGGCTTTTTTGTTAATTCAGAAACCCCTTAAATAGCCATAGATATTGGACTGATAGGTTAGCTCGCATACTCGTTAGGTGGTTTTGGGGGTTTGGATAAGGAAACTTCTTATCGACCAGAAAGTGTTTTCGAAGCTGGTTCCCTTCGATTCCATGCTTTGCTCTAAGTCTCTCTAGGTTTCACTTCTAGTAAGGTAAAGAGTTCCAAGGGCTCGAAGCCAACACACATTTTTAATAGATAAGGGTGTTCTTTGGCCTTTAGGTCAATATGGCTATCTCGCAAAGCTTCGAAGAGCAGGTGTGGTCTTCATTTCGACCTGAAATTGCCCAGCCCAAAATGAACTGATTTTGCCACTGATTCTGACTTATTTGGTTAACTGAAATTGAATCTTTCTTTTCGAATCGGCCAGGATTCTTGTATCTCGGGTTCCACGAATTGCATGGTTTCTGGTCATTAGAAGGAATAAAAGACCGCACATAGGTAGAATGTTGGGGGTTCTGTTCCCAGACCTCCCTCTCGGACTAGTAGGTCTCACTAAAGCAAGTTAGCTCGCTAGCCCGTTAAAATATGCTTGAATTCCCTCGCTTCCCGCTCGGGTTTACACTGAACTTGGAGGAAAAGTTCACGGGATTGAATATATCCGATGAAAGGTAAATACGACGAGAATTGATTCTTTGTCTTCTCTGGTGCCAAGCCGAAATAGGAGTTTTTTTCTGGAGAATTCGGTAGAGAAAGGCTGGGCAGGCGGGGAGGAATTTGCAGATTACTTTGGCCGGGCAGAAGTGGGCACTTTCCTTTCCAACACGATTTGGCCTTTCAAACATTTCCGCTTTCCCTTTCCGCTTCCCTCAGCAGTGGCAGTGAAGGCCTTTCCTGCGTTCAGGATCATCTCGCCGCCGCGGGTACGAGAGGGCAACGCGCCTGGTTTTCCGTCTGGGAAAGTCAGAAGGAGGATCTTCTCTTCTCTTAAAGGACCTCCTCCTTGGAGCTATGGAAAAAAAGGGGCGGTACCCCGGGATACGAGTGGTTCGATATCAGGGACAACCTCTCGGCCAACTCAAGGCGATTCCACAGGGTTACAACACAAATGGATGCTAATGTCCATTTATGGAGGGACATTGGGGATCCTCATGCGTTTGCTGCTATCGCCCCCTAGGACAATATGCAGCAGCCCCAGGTTCCCCCTTCATTCGAAAAAACTTTGTTTTCCGAATTTTCGAAATTCATCCCGTTTCGATTCTTAGTAGTCCATAGGCCTCGAGTCCCCTCCCCTGATTTTCGCCCTCCTCACAAATTCCTTCTTCCTTCAGTTATCGCCGACTCCCGGCAAACACCAGCTGAGGCAGCCCTCGCCGGTAGCTTGACCGCACAGCGCCGGCCTTTTCGTTCGTAGGGGGCTGGATCCCCCAGATTCCTGGGGACAGGATTCTTATGCCAAAGATCCTGGGGATGGCCTTTTTAATATTATTCGTATTTCGGCTGAGGTTAAAGCTTCGCTTTCCCCGGCCGCCCCTTCACCCGACCCATGCGGGTCGAGGTGCCCCGGCGGCAGGGGGGGCGGCCCGGCAGGTCGAGTGCCATCCGTTCAACGTGAAAGAATTTTGTATATAGGTGCGATAGAAGCATTCCGTAAAAGAGAAAACGCAAAGCGTTTTCACCCCGGACAAACTGCCATGAGTATAAGAAACAAGAGAGAAAGGATTCATTGGGTACGTATTTACTAATAGTATCGTCGCCCCTGCCCGGTAGCTTCGTAGCAGGTGCTTTTGGTCGTTTCCCGGGGTCGAAAGGAACCGCTATAGTAACCACCACGTGCGTTCTATTCCCTTTCACTTTCTCCCTGACTGTTTTTCGTGAAGTCGCACCGGGAGCCAGTGCTTGCTATATAAAGATTGCTCCACGGATTTTCCCGGAGATGTTTGATGCTTCTCGGGGCTTCTTTGGCGACCGCGAAGTCACCGGATGAATTGCCGGATAGATAGATTATCTGGACGCTGCTGTTGCTCCGCGGCGAGACGGACTCGACTCACTCTGTGGGATAACTTCCTCCCCTAGAGCCTCATAGCATGTCGGGAAAGGGGCCTACTGGACTCCGCCGAAAACTGCGGCTCCCGACCGTGTCTCCGAGACACAGGTGAGGCTTACGGATCACGAACTACAGGTGGAGAAGGGATCCCGGCTAGCGTCAGGCGAGGTCCCCCCACGCAATACAGGCTACGGATAAGGCGCATCCCCCGCACATGCGCAGCAAGAGGGCGCATATGCCTGGACAAAAGGAGGCCTGAGTCCAATAAGGACAGCACACACACCATTGGCAAGCGCACCTAGGCCTCGACATCAATAGAGCATTCGGTGGAACCGGTGAACCACGCATTCGCCCGCTGCTGGTTAAATGCGTGGGGCAGAGGGCTCGTAGTACCCGCCTCGAAGCAAAAACCCCGTGAGTGAGGCCGGGGACCGGATTGCCGATAGGCAAGTTCTCCCCCGGCCTGGTAAAATTGCCCGTAGGGCTCGGCAGGGCGAGGGAAGCGCGAAACGCGCTCCGGAGGAGCGCTAAAGCGCCCCGGAATAACGCGATAGCCTCGCTCTAGGGTGGCAAAGCCACCCCGGCACCACTCGCGGCTACTGAGCGAGCGGGGGACACTCGACTGTTCAAGGAGGAGTCCGCGGGAATGCGATAGCCTGGGGGGGCGAAGCCCCCCTAGGTCCCCGGACGAGAACGAAATGAAAGGGGCTGCCGGGGAAATTGCTTGCCCGCCCCCACGGAAGGATACTTTAAGGGTAGGCGGGCGGAACCCGGGAAATGGCGGGCCCGGCCGGAGGGCCGAAGGCAGAGAAGTGCCATAGGCACTCACTTCATCCCGAAGGGAGACGAAGACCGTAGGGAGAGGGCCGGAGGCCGGTTTCCCATGCTAGGGGGAACTCTAGCTTATCCGCGCTTTCTCCCCGCTTTTCTTTTGCGCGCTCCGAAGGTTATCCCCGCCATTCCTCCTTCTACGGAAGGCTCAGGGAAGCGCTAATAAGCTTTATCCCCTGTAGGAAGGCCCGGGGAAGCTAACGCTTTACTCGGCCTACAGCCGGGAAGCGCTGAGTTACGCTTCACCCGCCCGGTTCCTGAGGGAAGCAGAAAGGGGAGGTCGAGACGGCTGTAAGCCGAAAAGGGGTATCGGGTAAAGCTACAAGCCTTTCCCCGGCTTCCAGCCGCCCCCCGGCCGGGGAAGCGCTTGAATCGGCAGAAGGGAAGGGGCCTAAGTCGGCAGATGCCGTACACTCGAGTGTTCCCGGGAAGCGACACCGTACCCTCGAATGAGACACGGGATCCCCCTGCTTGGACATACGGCAGTTACCCCTTTACTAACCGTAATCCCAAGTTGGTGAGCCGTGTGATGGGCGACCATCTCACACGGTTCGGAGAGCACTTGATTATGCCACTTGGGTGAACGGCCACATTGTGATACGGGTAAAGAAAAGCTCGCTTGATTCGCAGAGGGAAAGGCCCGGTGAAGTAACTTCCGACCCGGTGTTCGATAGTCCGACTGTAGTTATGTCAATTGTGGTGACATTTGTCAGTAGCTTGGTTCATCTCTATCCCATTTCATATATGTCCGAGGATCCGCATAGCCCTCGATTTATGTGTTATTTATCCATTTCTACTTTTTTTATGCCAATGTTGGTTACCGGAGATAACTCCATTTAATTATTTCTAGGATGGGAGGGAGTAGGTCTCGCTCTATATTTGTTGATTAATTCCCGGTTTGCATGACTTTAAGCCAATAAAGCAGCTATCAAAGCTATGCCTGTCAATCGAGTAGGTGATTCTGGATCAGCTCCCGGGATTATTGGTCGTTTTACTCTCCTTCAAACAGTAGACTCTTCTACTATTTCTGCCTGTGCTAGTGCCTTTTCCGAACCCAATCATTATTTCATTCCTCGTAACATGAGATTTCATGCCATAACTGTTATTCGTATTTCACCCCTTATCGGCGCTATTGGAAAATCTGCATAAATAGGATCGCATACCCGGTTACCCGATGCAACGGAGGGTCTCACTCCAGTATCCGCTTCGATTCATGCAGCTACTACGGTAACAGCAGGCGTTTCTACGATAGCAAGGTGCTCCCCTTCATTCGAATATTTACCCAATGCTTCGATTGTTACTACTCCCGTAGGAGCTATGACGTCATTCTTCGCGGCAACCACCGGAATATCGCAAAACGATTTAAAGAGGGTCATAGCTTATTCAACTTGTAGTCAATCAGGCTATATGATCCCTGCCCGCGGCATTCCCAATTATTCAGTTAGCGTCTCTCATTCAATGAATCACGCTTTTTTTAAAGCATTACCCCCCCCGAGCGCAGGTTCAGTAATTCATGCCATGTCGGATGAGCAAGATATGCGTAGGATGGGAGGGCTTGCTTCCTTGTTACCTTCTACTTATGCCATGATGCCTATAGGCAGCTCATCTTTAATTGGATTCCCTTTCTTGACTGGATTCTATTCCAAAGATGTGATTTCGGAGCCTGCTTACACCAAAGTGCGACTTGAAGGACATAAGACAATGTGTATAGCCCGTTAGGCTATATTGCCATCCCAGCCTTAGGGAGGCTCCTACCTCACCATGCGTTCCTTTAGGGAGGGTATAAAGCGTGGGGAACAATGCAGGAAGTGTACGATACAACATAGAACCCGCTAGGAGAAGCGAGACTACTCTTTTTGATCAACCACAGTGAACTGTGCGATGACGCTTCGTAAAAGCGGCCTAGCACCTACGAGCTGTAATTGAGTAGGCCCCTGTAGGGATGTGATTTGGGACACGACGTTTAGTTGCGTGCCCCAATCGGCAAATGATCACCGGAGTATAGCACAGGATCGCTTTTCCTTGTAATAGAGTCGACACGTCAACAAGGTAACCCCAAAGGGCTCCCCCCGGGAGGTTTGGTCGTGAGATCAGATACCGCCCAGTGGGCAGAAGACGATCCAAAAAGCTTTGGCTCGCCTTCAAAGGTGGGATAGGCGACAATTTGCCGACCAGTGTGCTGACTCGAATCTTGGGTGACGAAACGCTATTACCGGGCCACAACTACTGACCACACGGAAATAGAAGCGGCCGGGACCGCGAGCAGTGCTAAGTAAATATGGGTCAATCGCGAAGTTGCGACGAGGGAAGAGAAAGAATTTTCTTTTCATACCCCAAGGGAAAGAAAGGGATAAGTATTATGAACTAACTGGAGGGGGAGTAAATCGGAAACGAGCAAATACGCAACTTGCGGAGTGGTAGCAGAACGCTACGCGGGTCCATCGGTGACCTGCTGAGGCCGGCCCGGCCGTCACTCTTCTTCGCCGCTTGAGCCGTATGCGAGGAAACTTGCACGTGCGGTTCTTTGAGGGGGGGAAGCTTGAAAGAGCCTACCCATCCCGATCATACCATTAGTGGTAACTTTGCTTTCCGGTTGGGAAGTGTCTCTGTCTTCTTTACTCCCTATTATTTTTTCCGTTTACTCCTCTCAACATCTCCAGCACCAACTAATCCATTCAAGCGAGACATCTTACGATGCCACGATGCGCCCATTCTTATGGCCATCCTCCTAATCTTTTTGGCTTTCGGAAGTATTTTCGTAGGATACTTGGCCAAAGTGTGACCTGTTAGCCCATAAGTCAGTCCCGTGACGAAGCGGCTGTTGCTCACCCAACACGACCCGAGCGAGGTGAACAATAATTGAGGATTGGATGCGAGCGAAATTCCCGCCAATGGCTGAGATGTTCAGTCGACTCTCTTCCCTTTGTAGGAGGTCTGGCAGCCTCTGAGTTACAAGTAAGCAAAAAAGGGGGGGGGAAAGGGGCCCCGGTGAACCTTCATGAGTGAACAAGTGTAAGCTTTGCTGCCTGACAGTATCCAGTACTGACCACACTGAGGGACAGGCCCAGTGAGCGAAGGGCAGGAACGAGGGGTACAAGCAGTGTCAATTTCTGGCCTTGCACCGAACATCCAATGGACCATGGACTAATAAACGGCCACTGCATGAAAGGACTATGTCCAGGGGACCGCCCCACGAGGTACATCTTGCGCCTACGGGCCGCTATAACTATCCAATACCCTCGAAACTGGAATACCCCGGTAGGGTTCCCTTGCGGTGGGCTGCCAAGCTACAAGCCCTACGGGAGCGGGATTCTCTAAAAAGCAAAGGCCCCGGCGGCTAGGGATATGCCCACTTGGAGACTTAGGATCTCGGTGGTCAATGGAAAGGAGAATGGGTCATAGGTAAGTTCTACATAGATAATACTTGAACGATACCTTGGTGGGAACAAATCCCAACGCCTAAGGCCGAGGCAGTTGTAGACTCCAACCCAGAATTTACCAACAAGCTTCTTGCTCCAACGAACGATACGGACAAGATGCGTGCTCTCCGATCTAGACGACTCATACGAAATATACACGCAAGACTCTAGTGAGACGAGTCACACGAGATAACCAAGGGAAAAACACCCCAGACCTCGACAGTGGGGTGAGTGGTGACCTCAGGGCCACAAAGAATAGAGACGGCGAGAGGAGGTCTCCTGTTGGATAGGAAGGCTACAACACCCATTTGTTAGATATGGATACCGAAGCCCGAGAAAGAGGAAAGCGACCGCTTCGCGCCTTCAGCCCTCATTCGTTTCGCCAACCACTAAACCAACAAGTGGAGGTGAGGTGAACCCCACGGAGTTGGCCACACGAATGAAGGTTCGGTAAGAACGCGCGCGGAAAATGAAGAGTCCCCGGGGACACATCACATAAAGGGGGTTACCCGGTCGGAGAGGGCCCTGAGGGTTCCTTTGCTCGTGAAGCCGACAAAGTGACTTCCAGCAAAAGATACTCGGCAACACGGGGGGGGGAGACTCGTAGGGCCGAAGGCCCCCCGTAGGGGCTATGAAAGCTGGGGAAAGCTACGCAACCCCGGGGTTACCCTCCGTTGAGTCTCCCTCCGGGACCTAGGGGGGCTTCGCCACCCCAGGCTATCGCATTCCCGCGGACCCCTCCTTCCGGTCTCGTCTCCCCCCGGGACCGTATAACTTACCCCGTGGAGGGTAATTGGCGGTTTCGTGCTTAGGGCACGAAACCGGCCGGGGAAGCGCTACGCGCTTACCCCGCACGCCATTTCCCGGGTTCCTATCGGAACCGCGCCTACACCCGTAGGGGACCTCCCCGCGCCCCCCGCTGGGCCCCCTACCCCCAAAGCGAAGTCTCCCTAGCGGGACCCGGGACTCCCTCGTTTTGTTTGGGGGGCCCGGAGTTCTTTCTGTAGCCCCCCCCTACCCAGGGGGGACCCGGGCGGGGTCCCACTCGACCGAAGGGGAGAGGGTGGCTTCGCCCCTCTCCTTCCTGGCGGGTGGCATAAAGCCGGGGCTGTAAGCTTTTAGTGCTGATAAGCACTTTACCTTTACCCTGAAAGCGCTATCCGCGGCAAACCCGTGGGTCGAATTACTTCGTTGGCTTTACGGCGCTGGCGGCGGAGAAGAAGAAAGGGTGCTGCTTCGCGCAGAAAACGCAAAAAAGGCCCGGGCTTTCGCGGGGCGGACCCAACTTTGTTCGCAGAGCGAGCAAAGGCGGGCGTACCCCCATCTCCGTCATCGAAGACAGAGCCCAGCCGGCTCTGGCCGGGATGGCCCTGGAACCGGAGAAGAAAGCCCGCTTGAACCATGGATTCAGACACCTGGACGGAACTGCCGGGATGAATGCCATCGAAGCCATATTATTAGTCATCCGAGCCAAGCCAAATTCTGTTTTGGACGCGGACATTTCCAAATATTTCAATCGCAGCATCATCAACCACGAAGCGACAAACTTAACACTCTGCCTAGTCTAGCCAAACGGGTTAAAGCCTGGCTGAAAGAGCTGACATCATGACCGGATTTAGTAAAGATAATCCCCAGTCCGTGGGGACCAGTGAGATGGGCACCCGTGGCGTAATTTCCCCATTGCTGCTAGCCAACATTGCTCTCCATAAGATGGAGACAGCTCTTTTCGTTAAGAAAGTAGTCACCGAAAGTACACCTCAGAGAAGAGAACCAACTTCGAGACTAATTAGATATGCCGACCACTCCGTTGTACTCCACAAATCCGGGGAGGTCACAGAACAGGCTCAGGCATCCCGGCGGGGAATGGTGAAAGCCCATGGGACTGAAATTGCACCCGGAGAATACCCGGCCGGATAGTCAACACCAGGTCCGAGTTCCAATTCGGATTCTCAATCCATCATATCCGGAAATGGGGCTTTTGCCAAAAATTCAAGAACTCCGTCTCGTAAGTCTCTAAGAGATTTCTCGAAGAGACTCAACGGGCCATCCAAGTCTCAACGAGAAAGAAGAAGAGCAGCCCACCAACTTATCGCAACCCTGGTACCCAACAAAATAGTAGGATGGGGCAACTATTTAAGAGACTTCGGATGCGGCAGCGTATTCCGGAGACTAGACCATGACATTTCTCAGAAGCTCCGAGCATAGGTGTACCGACGGTCGCGCGCGAGAAAATCAAACTCAAGTACTTCCCGAAAAGCTGAATCGGGAAAGCACACCAGAAGAACTGGGTGTTGTACGACTCCTACACAATGGCCTTAGGGGTTGAAAAAGGATCTGACCTGGCCGCCAGACCGAATAGTTGGATGGCTAGCTAGAAGCACATAAAGGTGAGACAAGAGCCCGATAGAACGTAAAGCGTTTTATTCTCTGAGACCGATAAAGCTACAAGCGGCGAAGAAAAAGCTTTACGAACAAAGGCCGGAGGCCGAAGTGGCCCCAGCCCAGAGAAAAATTGTTTAGGCAATCCATATCTATATCTAGGTATACATATATCTAGAGATTGCCTCATATATCCATCTAGAATCGTTTGGAGAAACAAAGACTTTTAGAGAAGTGTTCGTGTACAACAACCTCAACTCCTACACAAGCACTGCCATACCGAAAACACGGAATTCTTCGAACCTTCGTTCGTAAAGCCAACGAAGATCTTCGATCCTGAGAGAAGCCGTATGAGGCGGAAGCTTCACGTACGGTTTCGAAGCCGAGCCTTTCCAGCAGCAATGGGGCGGCTTAGGGACCGATATGATGATTGGTTTAGGTAGGGCGGCCGTAAGGTCACCTGTAGGGATACCATTTGTGAGACTGCAATTCACAAACAAAGCATGGGACTCACCCGACCACTTGGAAACAAAGACGGGAAACCTAGCATGTCACAGAAGCGAGGCTCGGGGGAGATTCGCCGGCCCTACTCGATGATAGGAGCCTGCCCTAGGACGCCTCGCGAGCTTCCCGATGCAACACGAGATGAAGCCGAAGGGCGGAGCGAATTTTTTGTCAATTTCAGGCCACCAAACCCTGCAACTAACCGGAATGAAAAACCGGGGAAGCGCGCGAACGTACGTTGTCACACTCCCTGCCTTACTTTGGTGCCTAGAGGACAGGCCAGACGCAGAGCGACCCTGGCGTCGCATGGGAGCGGATTACCCACTACCGCACGGGGGGCGAGATACTAAAGGCGGCCATCTCGAAGCATTACGACCTACAGGCGACACCGGCGAGACTCAACAAGGGAGGGCAACCCAGTTGGGAGTCAGAGGATCCATAGTACCTGCTACCCCTCTCCCTCGAGGTAGCCTCGTATTCATTCCGGAAAGCGCCGACTAGCGAGGAAGGGATCTATGCATCTGCAAAACTGTAGCAGATTGGACAGGGAAACCCTAACGATACATCCAATACCAATTCCCTAGTGAATAGGCTGACACCGAGCAGCACGGATTGGATGCATTGCTAGATCTTCGGATTTCGTCGTTACCGAAAACCATAAAAGGGTTACAATAATTTGGCAGGCTTCCTATGTAATATCGGAATATGGGTAATAGCCTACAGCAAGCTCGTGCCCTCGGCCTGGATCGGTGACGCCTGGACCAGACTGCGGCGACACAATCACTGCGTCCCTATCACGACTCACGGATCTCCGCAACACCGGGCAAAAAAGGAGCACTATACGAGCGTACATATCCGAAGGGAAAGGAGGAAAAACGGCCGGCCCGGCTAGGAGTCTCCTTCCCAGGACAGACTCCCACAATAGGTTATCAGGATGATCCTAGACCCAATATACGAGCTAATGAAGGCGATGAAGCTTCCCAGACTTCGGACCCTGAGTACCGTCGAATGAAATAGGTTCGCAGACGATTTCTGCATCGCCGGCTCACAGTCAAACGCTATGGGGCTAGGAGCGGAATCAGAAGCCGGGAAAAACTCCAACTGACATTGAACATGGGGATAACAAAAATTACGCGCATATCGGAAGGAGTCCCGGGCATATGATAAGCCGAGAACTACGACTGGTATGGCAACGGCAGCGAACGCTTTGCGCCTTCGTCCTTCATTCGCGAAAAAGCCAACGAAGCGCGCGCGAAAGTAGGTCGAAAGCTCGAAGGCCCGAAGGGCTAAGGGAAGTGCGGGGCGCGGCAAGCGCTCCTTCACCTCATTCCGGGATAACCTTCGCCTCGGAGCGCGCAAAAGAAAAGCGCCGGGGAGAAAGTGTGGATAAGCGCTCCGGTTTCTCCCTTGCTTGCGGGGGAAACCGGCTACGCCCCTCCCCCTCCGGTCGAGTGGCGTCTGCCCCTGGAAATTGGCCTACGTCTCCCTCCGGGACCTACAGGCGATCGGGCCTCCTATCCCAAAGGTCCCCCACCCGAACGGGTGGGGGACGGGGTAAGCGCTATGCGCTTCCCCATTGCCCGGAAAGGCAATCGGGTTCCTCCTGCCGGGGGAACCCGGGGCCGGGGACTCGGGTGCCGGCACGGCACTTACCTCGGCCGAAGGGCAGAAAACGCTTTGCGTTTTCTTGGCCGCCCCCTTTTCTTCCTATACATATATATACTGTAACCTCACTTCGAACGCGGGCACTGCCGAATACTTCCGGAGACTGCAATCCGGGGTTTTGGAAACGAACCTGTGTTTTGCTGGACTCATGCACTCTCCCTAGAGCGTAGTCAACTCACGGATCAACAGTATCCTCCGCGGGCTGGGGGAGTGGTCCAAACGCAGAACGGACGCCGAATACTCATCCACATCCCCTACGTCATGCGATCCTCCGTGGCCGAAGTGTACGCAGCCAAGTAGAAGGGAATGACCAAAGTCTTTCAGATTGCGTGCGGGAAACCGCAAGCGCTCGAGCGCTAAACCGGACAGAACCCCGTTCGGTGTCACTGATGACCTGATAGAAAGCTGAGAGGAATCAGTGGGTGGATCAGGTACTTCCAAACAGATCCAAGGGATCCTATATCCTCGCTATAGAGATTCACTCCGACGCATAATAAAGCGCACGTTCGCCGGAAACTGGTCACTGAAACACGAGAAAAGGCTGACCAAGCAGCTGGCTACTATCCCGAGATCTTGCGAGACATACTTATGAGCCTTATCAAGCAAGCCACGGGCGACCAGTCGAAAACCCCATGTCTCGCTTGACATGGCTCTACGGGAAAGGCCGAAAACTCGCCAACAATAGCCCCTGCGCGTTGTACCAATCAACAGAAAAAGTGGATCCTTCGGGGGCGCTCAAGGATCTAAGTGGAAAAAAGGCGGAGCCGGGCCGGAAGCAGGTTCCACTCTGTATAAAATGCCATATGGAAGTTCAAAAGCCAACCGAGGCCCAGCACGGATGAAACTGCGCCTGGGCCCAAGAGGTACACGAACCCAAAGCAAGCAGAGTTAGTGAGCCGTGTAATAGGCGACTATTTCACGCGGTTCGGAGGGCACTTCAGTAAGCCTGAAATGGGCTTACGTCTTGACCCCTACCCAATTTTTGGGCTAATTCCCTTTCAATACTACCCAAAAATGAGATTCCTGCCGAATCTGAGTTTGCTACTCCAATCACTACCAAACCAATACCTATTCTGTTCAGTACTTTAGGGGCTTTTGTGGCGTATAATGTAAATCTTTTCGCGAATGAATTCCTTTTCGCTTTTAGAACTAGTACTTTCGGTAATGGACCCTATTGCTTTTTAAACAAGCGCCGGTTCCTTGATAGAGTTCTTAATGACTTTCCAGTGAGATCGTTTCTGCATTTCGGATACGAAGTCTCATTTAAAGCTTCAGACAAGGGTGCTATTGAGATCTTGGGTCCTTATGGGATTTCGTACACATTCTGAAAATTAGCCAAGCAAATAAGTCAACTTCAAAGTGGATTTGTTGTGCGAAGAGTACGTTATAACCCGTTGGCCCCAGGCTCCGTGGTGGGTAAACGGTAAACCCGACTCTACGAACCCAAGAAGCGGCAGTAGGAGCGTGAAGACCGGAGTTGGTGTAGTGCTAGCCAGAACGTAAGTTAATGAGTCCCGGTATGGGGTTCCTTCTGTCCACGAGGCGTGTCGAAATAGATAAAGGCATGGTGGGCGTATCTAACGGAGGTCGCGGTGTGCCAGGTTCCGCTGAAACAGGGGGAATAGCAGCCCTCTACCATCCTCAAGATATGGCGTAGCCACCGTATCTACATATACGGTTAAGAGTCTAGGGAGCGAAATAGCTAGAGCACGGGGAAATAACGATCTCAGCAAGAGCCATACATAACGACTACTAGTGTCCTCAAGGCTCTGGGATCTCCTGTAAACCCCCATGTGGTACATGGCGGATATTAGGGGAAGCAGTGATGGGGATTACCTCGAAAGTGCTGCAGAGAGCCGGATGAGGGGAGACCTTCACGTCCGGTTCGGAGGGCGGTGATATCTCGACCCTACTATCATTATGCCTTCGTTACGTTACCTGGATTAACTATATTCGTGACCTTTTTCGGTATGTGGGATTTTCTCCCTCCTCGGGTAGATAATCGATTGCATTTCATTTTCATAGTTTGTAGTTTCTTTCTATAGAACTTTTCAGTACGAACCAACACTGGGGGAAGGTCCGACCCCTCCCCCCTCTATCCCGGTTCCCTGTTGTTCCCCGGTCGAATTCTTCGTCGAACTTTCGAGCAATTCTCCCAAAGAAAATCTTTCCTTTTTTCCGATCATTTTTCGCGGAAACGAAGAACCTTTAGGGAACTCGACCGGTTCCCATTCTATTTACGAAATTCTCTGGTTCCGGCAAGGGATGAATTGCCGGTTGAGGTGGGGCGAAGCGGGGAAAGAGCAAGCAGCAGCTACAGTCCATTCCGTCCCCGGCTGGGGGCGGGGAGGGGCCGAACGAAGGCCGGGGAAGTGCCCTCTCCCCGGAACCGAAAGATTTTCGGTATGCTGGAATCAGGTATTCTTATAGAAGTATAAGGAATATCTTGCGAAGAATTATTGATGCTGATTCTGAAATCTGAATTTATTTCCCGCCCACTTCTGCACGGCCAAAGTAATCTGCCGTCCTTCCTTCCCTCCCTTCCGGAGAGGGGAATTGACCTTCCCACCTGGAAGGGCTCCTCGAAAATGTTGTTTGTTGAGTCTGGGCTGGCATGTGTTTTTGGCTGGTTGGGGCTGCTGGCCAACGGCCGCACGGACAGTAGGTTTAGACAGCCAGTTCTGCCCTCCAGACAGTAGTGCGTGCCTTCGCCTTTGGCTCAGGTTTAGTGCCCTTCGCTGTGCCATAAAGGAACGAACAAGCAGGCAACAGCGGGCGATAGGCGAGTGAGCGCTAGCGAACGATAGGCAAGCGAGCTACAGCGAGCGATCCCCCTCACCAGTAGCGAGCGAGCTACAGCGAGCGATCTCCCTCACCAGTAGCGGGCAAGCGAGGTCGACCGATCCTCGACTCGAAAAGGTGGTATCTCCGAAGCAAGTCGATATGGTCTCACTTGGATTCTGTTCTATGGAAGTCGTGAGGAACCTTGGTTGAATTCGATCCGACCGAATTCATAGATAGAATGGAATCTGGCAATAGCGCTGATACTTTGTTTGCTGCATATGGACGCTTCGTCGTACTTGCAACTCTGGAAGAATCGAGGTCTTTTATTACTTATACGTTGCCTGTTTTCGCTTTAATTGATTAATTAAAAGGTCAAAGCCGCCTAGCGTGCGTGTGAATGACGGCCAAAAAACGGGTGGTCCGCTTGCTCGGGTAACCCTCAAAAGCAGCCATCAGCATACGGAGGCACCTTCCAACCAACATTGGTGGGATGCCATGAAAGACAATGTTTCTGACAGCTCAGATAAGGTTCTCAGATGGTTGGCCGATCATCTCATCTTTCTTTGGACGAAGGCGCTCCTACGATCAACGCAAGTTAATCGTGCGACGACGCTTCGTCCGTGCCTACGGCCGCTATTGAGGAGAATTTCTTCCTCGTGCGTGAAAGGGTGTCGAGGGAGTGAAATAGTAATAATAATAGGATGCGGATTCATCAGAGTTACACGACGATCAGCAATTCCATTGTTTAGTAATAGAAACAGCAGCGGCTATTTTGGCTCACGTAGCTCCTTGGGTAGAGCATTCCCATGTACCGGGAAACGGCAACCGGTTCAAGTCCGGTCGTAGGCTGGTGGGAAAAACAAGAATGATTCAATACGGCGTCTAACAAACAAATCAAGAATTTCACTTCGAATCTTGGACTTTAACACCTCGCTGCTTATGGTGTTTCATGATCAGTATCGGAAATGAATGGAGAAGTGGTAGAACGTGCGGAACCGCACATTGGATCACTCCAGTGCGGCACGAAGCCGCTGACGCCGAGTCGGCATATCCCATGCCGCCAGCGACGCCCTGCTTGTTCCCTGGCACGGGTGGCGCGTGGAGGCAACTTCCGCGTCATAAGCACCGGGCAAAGGTTTGTCGAGCAACTCAAGTGAGGCGAACCGCCTAAGGGAAGGAAGGGAGAAGGTCGTGAAGGTGGCCTCGTTATCCGTATTAGAGGTCCAAACAGGGAGAAATGGTAGGGAGAACCTTAGTCCCCTACTTCGGTTACCTTACAAGCCAACCGCCGGGGTTTCTCGGAAACGAGAACGCGTTGGCGGGTCCTGGAGTGCCCGTCAAGAGCGCACGCGCATACCCCGCGGGGTGATTATCACGACCAGCACCCTCCGCATCTCGGCACAGTGGAACGTGTAACCAGCCCGGGGTCCTATTTCAACCTACACTTGTTCCATGTTGGAATGGGTAGGCTAACCGCAAGGGACAAACCAAATCCTCAGGTCGGGTAGGATGGCACTACTGGCAAATACTGTCTGGCGGAGACGCAGGCGCGAAGCGTGGTAGGCCCGCCAGCGCGCGCCGAAAGCGGGAAAAGCAGCCCAGCCGCAGGGACGAGAACCGACGGAGCTACGGAAGCATAACCGGGCGGTCAAGCCGGGAAGGCCGGGTCATTTGACGGGAATGGAAAGGCCGATTTATTCTGTTCAAGCTGGGGAAAGGAGTGAGAATGAGGAGCCGGCCCCACGGACCTACGGGCCGGGCCTAAGGCCAAGGCCTTAGCGGGTTTACGGTACGACAGACAGCGCCGCCTAGAGAGGATAATTTGCTTCCGGGAGGAAGTATCCCCCCGGGACCCTGGAAGAAAGTTACAAAACTTTGGGGGCAGCAGCCTAAATTTCACGTACGCGCATAAGCTACCGAACGAGATACATTTCACCGGCGAATGAATGCTGGGCCCCCGTAAGAAATGGCGTGAGCCGTATGCGGGGAGACTTGCACGTACGGTTCTGCCGGGGGGATCTGGCCAACAAAAGACCGGCGCCTACCCAACTAGAGGCACGGAAAAATTAATCGAGTATAAAACGTATCTTCAAGCTTTACCTCATTTTGATCGTTCAGAGGGCGACTGCGAAGTCACCGAATGAATGAAGTCCTCCTTAGAGGTGCTGCAGAGACCCACGGCGAGGCGGATATTACTAATCGACATATGGGATATGGCGACGACAACAGCATGTCGTAAAAGGAGATAACTGGGAATAGCCAACTCTTGGCGTATCTCCAACTACATCCTTAAGTGGCAGTTGAATGGGGAGTATCGTGAATGCGAGGTGCCAGCGGAATGATCAGCCGGACGTGTTGGGCAGCTAGGGCTTTCTCCCCACCGCGTCTTTCCTTGTGTGTTGAAGATCTGAAGCGAGTGCACCGGGGATAAGGGAAACCGGGATTCGATATGAATATAGCAAACATCTGAAGCATAACCGCACACTCACACGACCTTTGCCGAGAGATAGGAGCATTCGGTGAAACCGGTGAACCACACTTTAGGATAGATGTGTGGGACAGAGGGCTCGTAGTACCTGCCTACCTTCCGCTTTGGGAACCGTGTAAACAGAAAGTGCTGCTAGAAAGTAGAAGGGAAGGGGCCTAAATCGGCAGACGGACCGACGTCGCACACTTGAGCAGTGCCGGGCGGGGTTTGTGCTAGTCAGAACACCCGGATGGGGAATTGGCCAGTCAACTCCACCCCCTTCGAAGATGTTGCCAGAATGTACGACTTCCGGGGTCCTTCCGTCCCGGCCGGAGCACAACCCAGCGCTTTCTCCCCGCTTTTCTTTTGCGCGCTCCGAAGGTTATCCCGGAATGAGGTAAAGGAGCGCTTGCCGCGCTCCGCACTTTCCCTAGCCCTTCGGGCCTTCGACCCACGTTCGCTGCTTCGTTGGCTTTACAAACGAAGGCTTTAGCCCCGATGTCACCTAAATGCTCATGGATGGAAGTACTTCGGCAAGGCGAAAACTAAACCGTGGTAACGCTGCACCCAACGCCTGGGAATCTAGAACCGGTAACTCAAGTTGGAGAGCCGTGTGATGGGTGACCATCTCGCACGGTTCAGAGAGCACTTGTGTATGTGATGCAAGTGAACGTGTGCCATACAGCAGCAGCTGGCATCGAGTAACTTTCAACCCTATCTATGTTCCTATGATGGCCCAAGAACACGCTTATCCTTCAGCTGTAGAGAGACCTTGTAATTGCGAGGTATCATTATGAGCTCAATATATATGAGTGTTATTTCGCGAAATAACTTGAATTCCAAATTATTTACCTGCTTTAACTACTTATGCTACGGATGCGGGAGCATCAACTCCGTTCCCGTGGGCTTTTGAAGAGCGAGAAAAACTTTTAGAATTCCATGAAAGAGTCTCGGGAGCCAGGATGCATGCCAGTTATACATGACCAGGTGGAGTGGCATAAGATCCGCCTTTGGGCTTGAGTGGAGATATTTTTTCATTTACGCAATAATTTGCTTCTCGTATTGACGAATCGGAAGAAATGTTAACCAACAACCGTATCTGGAAACAACGATTAGTGGATATTGGTACTGTCACTGCACAGCAAGCTTTGGATTGGGGATCCAGCGGTGTAATGTTAAGAGGTTGTGCGACATGAAGACATCGATAGCAATATGGGGGAAGTTCCCATCGGGCAACGGTTCTGCCTGACCCTACTCAAGCACGCTTTGACTGTAAAGACTTGGTGTGAAGCCTTGAGGACAACGTCCCTCAAGATGGGGGCTAGGGTGAGCTGAGGGGGAGACAGCGTAAGCAAATGTGTATAAGCCCAGTGAAGCATGACCGAGGCGAGGCTAGGGCCACCTTCGACTGGTTAGTCTGACGGACTGTGAACGGATTCGCCCTTGGCCTCTGGGCACGTCGAAACCGCATGAGTTCACCGGGGTAGAGCACGGTCCGCCGAAATCGGCATAGGTTAGATGCCATTGATGGAACATGGTAAGCCCATATTCATCTGTGCGTCCGTAAGGGCTAAGCACATAACGAGATGTGGGTGGAGGAAGACCCGAAAAGCAAAGGCCGAGCCACCATGGCTCGGATAGGGGTACGTGACCTGCACTGGCCCACTTGGGTAAAGTGGCTTTCACCACGAATTGATTGAAGCAAATCCAGAGGCAGCTTGGCTTTAAGCACAGAGTTTAATCGGGCGAAGTAGCGCTCTGAGGTAAACAACCTGCCTTTCGTAAAATTGTGATGGTACGGAAGTATGGAGACCTGGAAAGAAATTACTACAGACTCCGCAGACTAGTAACTAGTCCCGGCCAGCCTAGCACGAGCCCTCAACCTGCGCGTCGGAACTACATCCCTTTTGCTGCGGATGTAGCGCGCGTTTCGACTCTATTGGTCATGGTTGTTCCCCGTTGCGGGCCACGCAGTAAGTGGCCTGAGGCAAGCAAAAATCTCTTTGCTGCTTGTGTTGGCGAAGAATGAGCCGGGCGGGCCGAAGGCATGCGCAGCCTTTCTGGTGTTTGTGTCGGCGAAAAATAAGCCGGATCCCCGCCGATCAATCTGAAATCTGGTGCTATGGACGTTTACGCATAAACCAGGAATGCCCTTCATCCTCAAGCGCCTGCAGACGCGTTACAGGGGCCTCTGGGAATGCATTTGAGCCGTATGAAGGGAAACTTCCACGTACAGTTCTCAGGGGGGGAGAAAGCCCGACGAAAGGGCCTACCTATCCCAACCGGGAGTATGCTGGGATTCGCGAAAAGCAGCACCTCACGATGTTCATGACTAATCGGATTCCGACGTATCAGTAGGTACCAGGGGGGATTGCTACGACCGTTATTGTATTCGTATCGAAGAGATGTGATAAAGTATTTGAATCACTGTACAACGTCTCAATGAAATGCCCGGCGGCATGATTAAAGCCGATGATCGTAAGCTATGTCCTCCATCATGACCTTAAATGAAACAATCCACGGAATCGTGCGCCGTGTGGAACGTGGATCGTCGTTCTTAACCGAGGCTCAAGTTAAGCTCCGTCTTGGAACCCTGTGGTTAGGAGTAAAGCATCCCAAGGTAGCGTATCCCGTTGGAAGGAATACGTGGAAAAGCATTAGGCGGGAAAACCGGAGAGGGCTCAGCGGGGCGGGGGAAGCGCTTCAGCGCTCCTTCGGAGCGCGCTTTCCCGCCGGGCTTTCCCGCTCGCTGTAGGCGGGGCGCATAGCGCTTCTCCTTACAGGGAAAACGCTAGTTTTCAACGGCGCTGGCGGGGAAGCGCTATGCTTGGCGGGGCCCTCTCCCTTCGATCTCGCCCCCCTCCCGGGGGGCTTTGCCACCCCAGTACTTTGAAGGCTATCGCCCCATTCCGGCTGAAGCGCTCCCCCATCATTAAAGGGATAACCTTCGGAGTGCGCGAGAGCGCCGGAGCGCTCCGGGTTCACGCCCAACGGCATGAAACCGGCCTCCGGCCCTTCCCCCCCCCTGGTTGGGGGGAGCCTCAGGAGGGACCCCGTTAGGGGCCCGGGGTTTCCTCTTGAAAGCGCTACGCGCCTTGGGGTAGAGCAGGAAGCGCGAGGCGTAGCGTCTACCTTCAAACAGAAAGAAGTGTCCGAGAGCTAGACAGTAGGTGGCTTGACGAGGATGACTAAGCTGACACGCCAAAGTTGGCACAGGGGGGTGCCCTATCGCAGGCGGTTCGCGGTAGCGTTCGTAGTAGTGCATTAGGATTCCGATGTACTGCGTCCAAGATCAGAACGGGCTTGCCGGACACTCCCGTCCCGGTTTGGAGGGAGCTAAAGCGCAGCCATCTTATCCACTCAACTAGCAGGAAGTCGAAACACTGAGAGAAACCGGAAAACGCGACGGCAATAATACGGAACCACGGGACCCCCCCAAGGAGAAATCCGATGTAGGGATACGGAGTCCTCTACGTAGGCGGCTAAAAAAACCTCCAGCCGAGGGAGGACAGCCTTTAGAAGCAACAGGGAACCCGAGAAAACGCTTTGCGTTTTCTTTCTCTTCGCGCCTTTTCCCGCCCGATCGAGAATCAGGTAGCTTGGTAGCACAGAAGAGAGGATTAGCATTACGACCATAGAAGATCAACCACTGACACTTCCCCTGTTGGGCCATGAACTGGAAAAACGCTCCAGCGACGGAAAAGAATATGTGGAATTCTCGGGATTATTTCCAAGCCTGAGGCTCTGATCGCTGGTTACGAAGCTATTTGAGGTCTCCCTTCTACCGGGCCGACATTTGGGAAGAGGAAAGGCAGGCCGAAGGCCCGGGGAAAGCTTAGCTGATAAGTGCTTTATCCCCTCGAAGGGCAATTGCCCGGATCTGACTCAGAAACACTGGACGGCATGGACACGCAATGGATTCATAACACTGCATTATCTATTCAGGCAGGCAAATACCAATTTCACGCCGGCTCGAGGAATGGAAATTGACGAAGACGAGATAGAGGAAAAAATACTAGAGATTGGTAGTTTTCCCATCTACCGGGACGAGGTGGTTTGGAGCCATGAAGGCGGTGCCCGAACATATCTCTGAACCCACATTATCAGACCACGAAATGCCCACGGTTTCAGCAGACCCAGACCCCGGCAAAACCAACAGCGTGGGAGGCTCGGAGGCTGCTGCAGCAGGCAGCAGCCCGGCAGGGCAGAAAACGCCGCTTCGCGTTCTATTCCCGCTCCGTGTTCGAGAAGCTTTCGGAAAAGCAAGCAGAGAAAGGATTATTGGTTCTATTGTTCTTGCTTCCTCATCTGCGCTGCCAACCAAGTAGACGGCGCCCCCACACGACATTAAAATTAAAAAGGTTCAAACAACAATATCAAAGCGGGGTGATCGAAGCGGACATTTCGAGATGTGAGATGTTTCGACAGCATACCTTATGAGGTTATCTTGGACTGCGTTTCGAAAAGAGTAGCCTGTACACGATTTCCGGCAATGGTGAAATGCTCCCCTGAGACAAGGTATATAGATAGAAAGGGCAACCTTAAGAAACTGTCAAAGGTAGGCACTCCCAGTGTTTTAACCCACTTGATGAACCGGGTTAGCAAACTCCCGCGTTCCGGTCTAGGTAAAGTGCGCCCTGCGCAGATCCGGAGATGCATCAATTACGTTCAGTCAGGGGCATAGGAGCCAGAATGAAAACTAGCAAAGAGTGAATTGGGGATAGCTGAAAACCGAAAACAAATCCCGCTGTTACGTGCTAAGTATCATCAGGACTGGCACCATGGTCAACTGAGTTCTGAACGAATTAGCTTCTCGTCCAACGGGTAATGGCTTAATCTAGAGATAGAGAGCCTCATGATGGGAAACTATCGCGTAAGGTTCGGAGAGAGAAATATGATTCTAAGGAAGAGCAGAAGCTTGCTTCTTGCCCCAGGAACTAGGCCTGAATAACTACGGTCCGAATCAGATGTCCACCCTACTTCAATTCACCATTCCAAACCTTATACAGAGGGGTCTTCTGTACCAGCTTCTTCTACCCATACCGCAGCTGAAGCACCTAAAGGAGAATCTGGTGCGTTCCCAGTCAGTAATGGAACCAATCGTCCTTATCGTCGTAAAATAAGAGCACCTGGCTTTGCTTATTCACAAGGACCCGATTCTATGTCCAAAAATCACATGCCAGCAGACGTGGTCACCATCACCGGTACTCAAGATATTGTGTTTGGAGAGGTGGATAGACAGGACTACTCGAAGCACGAGTAGGAACCCAAAAAAGAAGCCAAAACATCTCAAACCTAGCCGCCTTTCCTTGCTGCCGGGTGCCCTTCGGGCCAAAGGGCTTGAGTGGGGTTTTCTCTAGCCGATAGCCCGGCCAAATGCCAGATTATTCCCAAGTGCCGGCGAAACTTGTATCGTCGGCACCCAACCATTATGGATGCGCGTGATCATCAGATTTTGGCACTACGATGTGATGCGGCGCGGGGGATGAGTTTTCTTTAGTAGCGAGTCCGATGGGCCT
>NW_028239368.1:17500-32500 GCF_047967505.1 Dipteris shenzhenensis | reverse complement strand
ATTACTCTCGGGCCGCCCGATAACAACATAACGATGTGGCTTTCTTTCTAGGTCTGCACTAGGCTTTCGCCTGCCCATAGGATCTGCAAGGACAGGCGGGTTGATTTCTCGATTTTCTGTCCTCACCGAGTGTATTCGTCAAGAATAACATCCGAGCCTCGGCTCACCCCAAAGCAGCAAGCAAAAAGGGAAAATCGAAAGAACTCTGATTGATTATTATTATACGATAATCAAAGAATTATTGATGCTGATTCTGAAATTTGGAAAGTCAATTCCTTGCTTGAGAAAGGGCCACGAAGCCTCCAGTCATTGATTCACTATCGCTCGATGGGTTAGATTCAGTGAATGGTTGGCGAAACGAGTAACTCCGGCTATCTCGGATTGGATCAAGAAGAGCCAACATCTCAGGATTGAGAAAAGCAAGGATCTCAGCTCCCTCGATCTCGTATTCATTCTTGTTTCTATGTCGATGTCGCTAAAGCTCTGTCTCTGAGTAGAGGGTCCCCCGAGGAGGGGCCCCGTGGGGGTGGTGGGTCCGAATCTGCTGCACGTAGCGCTTCTTTGAACTTCTGGCCAATCTATATACGAATATTCAAACGAAATCTGAGCACCCGACCTCAGGCCCGGGAACTCAACGCTCTATATGCGAAATTCTCTGTGTAAGGTCCCGCAATGCTATCACGTATCAATTGTAAGGCTTGCTTGGAAGGCCATGAATGAAGTACCGATTGAAAGGCCGTAAATGAAGAAGGGGCAGTGGTCAACTTTATTTACAAATCTGTTTCTATTCCGGGTCCAACCGCCCGCTGGGAACCAGGTTCTACCACAAGAAAATGCTACGCCTTTTCCCCCACCAAGTTCCCCCGGGCCCTAAGAACAAGCCCAGGAAGCGAATGGGTCGGACGATGTGCCTAGTGAAGCCGAGCCCTCAAGGGAGAAAGGAGAGATACGGGAAATTGCGTATGTAATAACTTGAATTGACTGGTACCCGTCAACCCGATAGAACATAAGCAGCGAGGTAAAGATCTCTTCATGCTTGCATGGAGTCAGTGGTTCAAACCTAGCAGCCCCGGGACTGGGTTTCCGGGATTGGATGTTCGAAACTAGCTTGTTTCACGGTGGGGAGCGCGCTGTTTGCAAAAACTGACCAAATTCCGGTGACTAGACTAGAAAAGGTTAG
This sequence comes from Dipteris shenzhenensis, assembly GCF_047967505.1. Classification (NCBI taxonomy): domain Eukaryota; kingdom Viridiplantae; phylum Streptophyta; class Polypodiopsida; order Gleicheniales; family Dipteridaceae; genus Dipteris; species Dipteris shenzhenensis. The sequence goes on along the minus strand of NW_028239368.1, from coordinate 31,320 downwards.
GAAACTGCCTCATCACCCCCTACCATCCACAATCGGCTAACCTAAAGTACTGGCTTGCCGGTAGCCTCGGTTCTACTGCTAAGCTTTCGGGTAGGCTCCGGGGTGGCAGGAGTGTGCCCAGTTTTGTCTGGTCAGAGGTGACCAGGCCCGCCGCGTAGCGCAGCTCTAGTGACCTGGTCTCTTCGATTTTGTGTGCATGCCTGAGTTGAGCGCACCTATGTAGCCGTCCGTAGCGTAGTCGACCAGGAGGTTGGCTACCAGCAATTCCGAAGTCGGGATCAATCACTTTACCAATTACCACGGGTGCGTTCCCCGAACTTGTTGAGCCTCGTGGATACCTGGTTATTTACCTGCATTTTTACCTCAAGAAACATATGTCTCTGCCCCGCCCTTCCAGCTCCCTCCGCTTGAACAACTTCTTTTTCTTCTCTTTCAAGCCCACCCCACCCTTGCTTCGGGTTTGCTTGCCGAGGGGCGGGCCAATAAAATTCGGACGAAGGGAAAGATGCAAGCACTCTCCCGCCCGAATTCCATCAGTTACATTTTTTTGCTTATCTGAACTTTTCACAAAGCTGCTTTTTTTCAACAATTTGCTTATTTGAAACTTCCCAGTGGCAATTTGATATATAGAAGGAATCCTTGGGGCCGAGCTGGAGGAAACGGCTGAAAAAAAGCCAATCGAGTTGGTCGGCTCGTTCCCGGGGAAAAATGGCTACACAGGGCCGTACCGGCGAACCATGGCCTTTTGCCAAAGCCAAGGCGAACGCGCGAAACCCGTGCCGAAAGGCGATAATCTTCGTTTGCTTCTTTACGTAAGCATGGATCGATAATCTTCGTTTGCTTTTTTACTGCTTTCCTACCGAACTGCAGGACGGGAACGAACTGTAGGACGGAAGGAAGGACGGGGCGGATAGGACTTACCCCATCCTATCGAACTGTCCTATCGAAAGGTTTTTCGGAGAGCACGGTACAATGAGAGTTGTAGGCCGTGTTCGGAGGGGAGTCATTGTCTATCGCCGGCCTCCGTGGTAGAATCATTCAGGTAGGCCTGAGAGACGGTAGCTTACCCTGTGGCGGATGCCAGCGGTTCGAGTCCGCTTAAGTATGGAAGAATCTTGATCCCCTCAACTAGCAGAAATGTGGAACCGCCAAAGGGAAGGGAGAAACTCCCCGCCTTCGGGCTTTATTGTTTTGTGCTTTTTTTATTGGCACACGGACGCTGAGGTACCCCTTCGGGTTCTGCTGAGGTACCCCTTCGGGTTCTGCTGAAACTACACGGCTGGAGGTTGAGCGGGAAATATTGATGTTACCTCCGGTGCATTGAGCGTTGAGTAAGCGAAACGCTCAATGCACCTCCTAGGATACTTTCCGCAGATTGAAGAATTTTTACGGGCTTTATTCAATTTGATTCCGGATTCCAAAGTAAAAATCAACTGAATTAAACCAGCATATTCCTGGAAATTCCAGTGGAACCGGGGCTTCCCTTCGGGATCTACCCGTCTTTGGGTTACAGTAGAACCCGGGGAAAAAGGGAAGCAGGGTACTTATCCAGGGCAAAAGTGAAGACAAGGTTCTTGTTGGTCGGATGGTTTCCCATCCTTAAGCGAAGTCGCCGCGTCACGGCCAGAACCCTCGACTCCGTACCCTGTAGCCTTGGATGGCTGCCGGTCCCCGCAGCCATCCACGAGAGCCAGGGAGGCCAGGCATTCTGCTGCCACGAATCCTACCGCTTCACTGGCGTGAAAGCTTTGGCTCTTCGGATCGATCGCCCCATCGTCCAGGCGAAAATCAATGCAATGCATTGATTATTATTATACGATAATATTTTCATCATTGATGCTGATTCTGAAATCCGGGAAAGCCCTTCCCTTCCCTTCCCTTCCCGTGAAGTGAAGTGCTAGTCCTTAAGCATTCACTCAAGTGGGAAGCTAAAGGTGCCTAGTTCAACAGAACAGAACAGACGGGTCGAAACAAAAACTACCGGAACTGCAAGTGCCTTCTTGGTGGCTCTCTAGCCTTTCCACTCTTCATTCTTTTCGGTTCCTCCGGTCGGGCAAGCTTGTTGTCTCTTCGAACAGGTAGCTTCGGGAGCCGTAGACCTTGAATTGTGAGAGATGGCGGAAATGTGGGTCTTCCCGGCTGTAGCCTGCTGCTCGACTCACCAAATAATTCAGCTTCCATCTTCTCTCTCCATTCACTTCGGTCCTGGGCCTCCTTCTTCCGCCTTTCCATTTTGTATCGCTCAACACTATCCTTCATCATCTGGACTTTGGCTCTATTCCTGATAGCTTCGATTTTCCACGCATCAGAATCAGCAGATGAAGCGGGTTCAACGGTTCCCGGAGCCGACAACGCAGTATCTTCTGGAAGGTCCCCCCCGATCTCTTCAACACTTGCTGAGCCTGCACTTGTTGGTTTGCTTTCCCGAGAACATCGTTGAGCACTCTCTGCCGGTTCTTGTGAAGCCAATCAGAATCATCCGAATCAGGTGTGGAAGGAGCTTGCCCATCGTCCTTCGTTTGAAGCCCATCGTCCGAATCATTTGAAGGTGCGCTGGGGAACCGAGCCGGAAGCGTTTTATCCGGTTCCCAGTTCACGTTATAACCTCGAAGCCAATCGTCCGAATCATCCGTCCCATTGTCCTTCATGTGCACCGAGGCTGGTTCCCTTCCCGGGGCATTTGATCCGGTTCATGCCGGTTCATGATGGTTCTGGCCGATCCAGCTCTTTTCTGTTCGCGTCATAGTACGAGCCGCTGGTTCCCGCGAGCGTTTGATCTGTAGACCTCTCGTTATCGGGTTCCCTTTTCTCCTTCTTCCTCTTCGAAGACGGGTTCCCAGGCGTAGGCTGGGGGTTCGCCACTGGTTTGGATGGTGCTTCGCTTGAATGCGTCTGAGCAGTAGACCGGAGCTTCACTTCACTGTCGACTATCTTCTTGGGCACCGTATCCACCCACAACCCATTCCCGTCGAATATGGCATCCCGCTTCCTTAAACTGCCATAAATATCGAGAACAGACCTCGTGTTAGCAAAGCCAACACGAGTACCTTGCTAAAGCATTTTTGCCCTCGAAATTCGAAGCATTTCTCATCTATGTTTTATATAGGGCCTAGGAACACTTTCTGTCTTTTATTCATTTCCATTGCCGCTGGACCCTTTTTTCCTCTTTCCTGGCATTTCCGTCATGCGTGGCCTTCAGCCACAGAACCCTGCTGCTTCTATTTCTGCTACAGGGGTTGCCTAGGGGCCTCCGCGGGCAAACCTAGAGGCCCCCTCGAAAACCACCCAAACCCCCTACTTGCGGAAACGGAACAGATATCCACGTGGCAGCGGCAGAGGTCGGAAACCCGGGAACGGCCAAGATCTATGTCCGGAATGTAGAATTTATCCCGTGGTCAAAGGGAAGAGTGGAGATTACCTTTGTGGGGATTGTATCCCGTTCAAATTCACAGAATTTGGTCAGGCTGCCCACCTTTCCGTGCATGATTCTGAAGCCTTTTCCGCTTCTCCAGAATTTCTTCGTGACATCGACTACCTCCACGCGACGTTTCCTGTGGAAGCGGAGGAGTTGGTTTCTGCAGCAGGGGAGTTGGTTGAGGCCATACCTGATTGGAATAAAGAGCCCCCCATCGAATAGTCAACTTTCTCTAGTGGACTGCGCTGCCTTTCTTTCTAGGAATTTCTTGCTTGAAAGTTGGTCGTAAAAGAGTTTGCTTCTACACGAAAAACCTCGAGAACAACGAAATCAAGTCAAGTCTACGGAAGCCTAATCCGTTTGTTCTTCGGAAACAATTGGATACAAAGTCAGTACTAACCCACAAGGCTCTATTTTGGATTCAAAATCAGGGTTCAGCCATGAGATTTGACTTTGAGTTACGCCTCCGGTTTGTGTTTTTCGCTCGAAGCATAATATCACTTGTCGTACCGGAATGGATCCCTGAAAAGTTATTTAATTTGCTGTTAGCGTCAGAAGTTGTAAACCCCCTGAAGTTTATAAAGGAAGAGGTACAAAATATTGAAACGAAATTCTACGTAGAAAGCAGGGAAAGAAAAAGCAAATCATGTCATATATTCCAGGAACCAGATTAGTTTCCAATAAATAAGTCAGACTTGCCTCAACCCGAATCTTTGGAATTGGACCTAAAAAAGCCATTTGGGTTTGTGATTAGTCGGGTCTCGGTGATAACATTAAGGTTAATAATTCGACTTGGTATTAGATTGACCGGATTAGCACAATAGTACGTTGAAAGAAATTCCTAGTTGATTCGGAATTGAAGAGAGAAATTTAGCGGTATATCAAATGATTAATCAGTATTAGCCGTTATCGCGGATTCCGCCATAAAGCAGGATTGCCATTACGCGGTTAACGAACTCACACTAATGCTAAAACTTGTCGCAAATTGGGAAAAGTTTCAATCGGGAATAATAATTCGCAACGACGCTTTTTCATTCGCAAGAATGAGAGAAAGCGAGGCGCCGGAAGAGAAACGAAACCGAAGAGATAAGGATGAAGAATACAATTATGCAAAAGCAGCCTTCTAAGCACTAGCAACAGTAACCGCGCCGCCAACGAAAATGGGAGAAACACCACTAAAAGCCAAGGAAGCACCACGGTATTGCCCATACTTAACCAACTTTTAGTAATACCTCCACTACCGTAACGAATTGTAAGGGAGATGAAAAAACAGGGTCCTCCTCAGGTTGTTTAAAAGGGTTTAAGGGTTCTCGTCGCTCGAACAAGTATGCGGCTCAAGCAACTGCAGAACATGTCGCGTAAGCTGCCACTTAACCCGAAATTAAGTCGGTTGAAGTGAGAATAAAAGGAATTGGTCTTGTAAGAAAGGGATTTCCGCCGAAAGGTTCAAAAGAGGGAGGTCCTATTACTACCAAAACTCGCGATGTAACCCCAATGCCACATAATGGATGCCGACCCCCCAAAAGACGTCGTGTTTGAATACCATCGTGGAGTTATTCATTTTCAATTACTAGACAACACGTAGCGAAATTCCAGAATCTTGATTGTCTTCACTCATCAACGTCGGAAAGTTTGGATTGGTCCTACAGCCCAGCAGGTCATGGAGGGCTTAGCTCGAACGAAGCGGAGGAATAAACATCGCCGAATGGAGCAGCATCCAATTCCTCATCCATACAACAGATACCCATCCTTGCCAATCGAATTGAATAACAGAGTCCCATGAGGCGGGGCGAGAAGTAGTTGCACTGCGGGGACGATGGGCTCACTCTGTAATTTGATCCTATAATTCAGAGCTACGTGGATGCTTTTCCTCCGCGTAGCCCCTCACCTTTCCGTTGTATATATATATTTCTATCTATTTCTGTATATACATCGATCACTACAGATATACATTCGGCTTCAGCGCTTTATTCACCCAGTTCATTCCGTAAAAACTTTTCAGTACGAACCAACACTGGGGGAAGGTCCGACCCCTTCCCCCCCATGCAACCTTGTAGAGAATAAAACTTCCCTTCATAGTAAGGGGCACGAATTAGTGGCCACTTCAGGCTCTGACTTTACATGCTTAATATGTGGTTTCTCACTTCCATCCAAAACCGCAAGCTCGAAAAACAATAGCAGACTTGTGACATCTTCTCTGCCTGCTAATGTACCAGATAAAGGCCCTAATGTACCAGATAAAGGTCCTAATGAAGATATGCAAGGATCTGGATCGTCAGAACCGGAGAGAAGGCCAGATGTGCAAAGATCTAAGGCTAACGAACCAGAGAGAAGGCCAGATGTGCAAAGATCTAAGGCTAACGAGAATTTACCAGAGAGAAGGCCAGAAGGGGAGAGAAGGCAAGAAGAGGAGAGAGGGCCTAACGTACCACCCTCAAACACTTTATCAAAATCAAAAGGAGTTTCCATTAACTTTGAGAGAAGGCCTTTTCCTTGTTTGAAAGGTAAGTAGATCTCCGGTGAAGGTGCAAATTAAAAACGATAAAAGAGTAAGGAGACCATGCTTGGTTGGATTAGTGTTGACTGATGTTTCTGCCAAGAAGAGCGAAATTCATCACCGACTGAGAAGCGAAAACAACTGACTATGTTGTCTTGCAAACGTAGGCGGGAATGCTCTTGAAAAGCGTTCAGCGCTTTTAACTGTAGCTTTATCTGTTGGCATAACACAGCCTGCACTGTTTGTTCGCACAGGGGTGCACAGCGCTCCAACATGTCATCGTATTAAAAGCTACCTCCTCCCGGGGCCTAAACCTAAAGGCTCAGGAGGCAGAAGCCTACATTACCCCCTTATCCAGGGGTTGTTTTGCAGATAACGGGACTCGAACCCGAACTGCTTGGAAGGCAGATGCCAATATTCGCCTAAGATGGATGGCCGGAAACCCCCGGTCGACCAACCAACTTCTATCAGAAAAATGTCGAATGAGCTGCCGTGTGGAAACGCTTGGCTTTGATTTCGAATGAAAAAGTAACTTCTTTGTGAGCCTCCCAAGCATGAGCATCAGCCTCCTATCTGCAGACAGCAAGATGCTCGAGAAGCTCCAAATGCACCCCCGGGGAACCCCAACAGCTGCTGCATCGGATTGAGGAGCTCGATCAGAAGAAGCTGCTGAATCATATCCTGCACATTACTCTTCCTCCTGGCACTAACTCTACACCTGTCTGGAGTCCGAGCCATGCTCAGATTCTGATTGATACTTCTGCCAGAGCGTTTCCGTGCAGTTCGTTCTAAACGCGAATTCCAAATAAAGGGTGTCGAGGTCAGCGTTGAGTGGGATTTTAGAAAAGTGGATCACACTCATAAGCGAAGGGTTTATAAAAAGGCTACCACCTAACGTTTACCTAGTAGTAGTACAAGCTAACATTCTAACATTTCCCTAGTCGCAGTACAAGCTAACATTTCCCTAGTCGCAGTACATGCTAACATTTCCCTAGTAGCAGTACGTACGCTGGGCCTTTTGAGCGAAGTCAGAGGCAAGCTACTCTGGGCCGCAAGCCTAAAGGTAAGTGCCAGTAGCAATGCCAGCAGTGCCAGCTATAGGTAAGGCGGCCGGAAGGAGGCCTCGGAATGCTTTTTCTCGGTGGTTGCCGGGACGTTACCTTCGGTCCCTTTCGCTTATGAGTGCGATCCTTGCCTTGGGGATCTCACTCAACGCTATTATATTTGACCTTCGGTCTGCCATTGATACCATACTGCAACACTGCATATTGGTATTCGCATTGATACCATGCCGCAACTGGGGGTATTGCTACTCGCACTGGGAAGCCAGCCGGGGTGAGGGAAGGGAAGGAATAGGAATACTACTCTCAACTTCCAGGGGAATACACTCCACGTAATAAATACACGGTCAAGGAAGGCCGGTAGTATTCCCGGGACGGTAGTATTTTGCTGGGAGTATAGGGAGTATGTATTCCTTCCAGCCGTATTCCCGCCAGCGTTCCGGGTAGTATTCCCGGAACGGTAGTGTTTCCCAGGCGGAGTATTCCTTCCGTTCCGGACTTCATTGTATTGTCGGGAGAAAGCGAGAGGGAGAGTACCCGGGTTCCCTCCCTTCCTTGCATTCACCTTCCCAACAGGGCTACTGGACACCGCTTCGTGCTTCTCGCTCGCTCGAAGCACTTCGCTCACTTTAGCCAACAAATAATTGCAGGGTTTCATTTCCGGGAAGGCCGAAGGCTCCCCCACAGCCGGGGCGAAGCCGGGAAAACGCTTCGCGTTCTCGCCCTTAACTCCCACGCATATGGAAAAGAGGGAGAGAAGGAAAAAACCGAACAAGCTTTTGGAGTCGGTGAATGGAAATTCCCTTATAAAGAAATATGAAGGGCGAGATAAGTATTTTCTAGAGGACCTCGGTTTTATCCAGGAAATCTTCCACAAATGCCCCAACCTGGCGGAAGCGGATCATGATAAGCATGAGCTGCTTCTCGAGACATTACTTTATTTGCAACAAGGGACTCTCTATGATTTAGGAACACTAGCTGAAATTGAGAGGGAGCAGAAGAGTAAGGCATATGCCTGTTACTATAACATTTTGGAAGATGTTCGATTTAAGGCATGGGGACACATAGAGAGTGTTACGGGGAACACCACTTCTTCCCCAGGGAAGAAGACAGTAACACCTTTTATATTATACTAAAGCGCATTATTGACTCTCTAAACGAGGTCCGCGAGCCGCTGTGAATGAGGCTATACATCCGAGGGGGGAGGAACGTAGCCAACTCTTTGCAATAATCTCATCTTTGGACCGGAAACGAGCTGGAGGTGGTATACCACGGAGAGAGAGAGTACCTGAAGGAGAAGTGATTCCAGTAATTGGCATATATTTCCGCCCGTGGGAGACATATTTTGACTTCTATTGGGGGAATATCCGACAACCCTTTCCATCGAATGAATCACCGAACCGGATCCGGGAAATAGCAAAGCTTTGGGATGAGCATGTGTAATGAGGTGAAACGACGAGGGTTGATAAGCACCAATACCTAGGGCCAGCATCATGTATCCCAACTGAGACACAGTAGAATAAGCTAGACCTTTATTGAGATCCTTCTGGGCAAGAGCTATCGTCGCTCCCAGTAGAGCCGTTATTCCGCCTATCCAGGAGATAACATTCATGCTTAGAGGTAAGGTTTCAGAGAATTCAAGCATTCGAGCTACGGAAGAAGTTCCTTTTCCCAAAAGTACCCTTCGGGTTTCCTTGGGGTGGTATTTCACCCTTTAGATGATTTCGCCGATTCCTGGATCGGCGGTGAACTCGGCAATGAGGAACTCCTTTCCTTAAATTCTCCTTCGTAGTAGAGACATTCAGTGCAGTATGTCACTGGTTTATCTAATTCCAATAGGGAACTCCCTCTTTCGCCAGCTGAGGTGTAACCTATGGCATAGGGTACGTGCATTTCGTTTATTAGAATTGTCTCCATATCTGACACTAAAAATTTCGTTGTTCTCTTATCGGGCTTGCTAGTAGTTATATAATTCCTCGCCAGAACCCGCTAGCTTCTGAAGACACTTCCTTTTTCTAGAGAAAGCTAGGACCGGCGTAGCATTTGCGGTGGCTTACGGCAAAAGCCAAGCACTTCCGGGAGGAATCACCCCCAGCCTTTGTTCGTCCAAGCCAATCTGTCCATATTATTCCGGGATAGATGGGAGGAGATCTACGCAACCCGTGCCGGCACCTCCCGGCCTAAAAAAGCATCCTTCGCGTTCTCACCGAGATGGCAGACCTCATGGTCCGTCCTGGGCGCCCACTTTCTCCGCTTCGCGAAGTGTTCCTGCGGGCGGTTCTTCTCCTTACGTTGCAACTACGACCACTGAACAGACTTGGTTGACACACGTGGTCTATGCGCTGCTAATGTCGCAGCTTCTCAAGCATTTGACAAACCCACACCATCCATTTCGAATGGGATTTATCCCGTCACCACACGAGCCATCCAACCTGTAGGATTTCCTTTTCCCTTTCCCGTTCTCACTTCCGTAGGTTTACGGGTAATAGGAATATCCGCGAAAATTCTTACCCATATTCAACCATTTCTCTAGAAATGTCTGCTTGTAGCACGACGCGCTGCTTCAATGGTTTGATATAAAACACGACCCGCTGAACAACTTTTGGTGCCATATCTTCCGAAACTAAGTCATGTACCGTCCGTTCTGCAACCTTTACATCTGCCCTTTCGATATTTCCGAAACTTTGTACGTTTTGGATATAGCATCCGAATTGAGTCCCCTTTTTTTCTTCGAAATATGTTTGGAATATGGAATCCACACTTTGACACCCGGGATTCCATAACGAGTGGATGTTTCTGCTCTCGCATAATCAATGTAATCAGAAAATACATGTAAGGATGTTGAACCATATTTCACATATTCAGTTTAAGCTATTTCTGCACCATTCGATCAACCCGGACGACAAATACAGATTCCTTTCACGTATTCGCAATTTTCAATCTGTTAGAATATGGATGTACGAATTTGTACAAATGATTTTCTTCTTCCCAGTCCCCAAGGTATTTCCTAAGCTATTGAAGAAGCACTTTAATGGGAAAAATCAGCTCTTACTGGCTTAATCGGGATATTAGTGCTTGTTTCACTAGACGAAAAAGATTGCATTTCAGGCCACCAAGGTTTAATCTTTCTCCGGCAACAATGACTGCGTACTTTCCTGGTTCCCCTAAATCAGGCATTCGCTATGTACAAGCGTCAGCAGGCATCTCCTCTTGAGGGGGAGTAACCACTGCACAGATCCTTCTTTTTGGGTTTTGTACATTCGCATTAGGCATCCTTGTTATAGTAGTACCGACAGCACAGATTTCTAGCTTTCTCACGTAAGGCATTCCCTATATACAGACACAGTTTCTTTTCCGTGAATCTACCCCGGGCATTCCTCATTCTATCAGAACGTCAGGCGACATCCCTACCATAGGAAAAGGAAAACAGGGGGGAAGAGAGAAACAAAAGATTGTCATCAGTTATGTTAACCGTAGTAGGGTCAGAATGAATTTGGTTCTTCATATGAGGGAAGTACTACACGACCAGAGGCGTAATAGGTGCGGTTGTCAAAGGGCGGCGGGAGTTTTCGGAGGCCTTCTCGCTGTTTTTTCCTAGTAATCTCCTCTCTCCCTTCATTTTTTGTATCGCCCCGCGGCCTGTGAGATAGAGTCAAGAGTCCACCTGCGCCTAGTGAGGGGAGGGCGGGCGGAGCCCCGCTCTATTGGCTTGACGAGGGCGAAGCACAAGAAAGGCCTTCGGCGGCGCGGCGGATTTTGTGCAAACGGCCCGTATTTCCTGTGTTCCATCCCCCTCCTGTAACTGGTGCAGGCTACACAAGTGCTCTCCGAACCGGGCTGGATAGTCACCCATCACACGGCTCTCTAACTTGACGAATGAAAGGCCGGGTTCCCGGAAATTGCCCTCCCCCCCGCCCCCCCAGGGCCAGCCCCTCTCTGTAGGGGGGAGGCCAGGGGGCCCTGTGGGACGATTTCTTCCAAGCCCCCCCTTGGCACAAGAGTTTGGACCCGAGAAGGGGTTACGGGCGGAGCGGGTTAGTAGGTCCCAGAGGGGGGCTTGACTCCCCCCACCACTCACTCGGCGAAGGAGGGAGTGGACAATTTCTCCTGGTCCCGGGGCTGGAGGCCCCGGCCGGGGAATTGCCCGATAGGGCTCAGCGGGGCGGGGGAAGCGCTTCAGCGCTCCTTCGGAGCGCGCTTTCCCGCCGGGCTTTCCCGCTCGCTGTAGGCGGGGCGCATAGCGCTTCTCCTTACAGGGAAAACGCTAGTTTTCAACGGCGCTGGCGGGGAAGCGCTATGCTTGGCGGGGCCCTCTCCCTTCGATCTCGCCCCCCTCCCGGGGGGCTTTGCCACCCCAGTACTTTGAAGGCTATCGCCCCATTCCGGCTGAAGCGCTCCCCCATCATTAAAGGGATAACCTTCGGAGTGCGCGAGAGCGCCGGAGCGCTCCGGGTTCACGCCCAACGGCATGAAACCGGCCTCCGGCCCTTCCCCCCCCCTGGTTGGGGGGAGCCTCAGGAGGGACCCCGTTAGGGGCCCGGGGTTTCCTCTTGAAAGCGCTACGCGCCTTGGGGTAGAGCAGGAAGCGCGAGGCGTAGCGTCTACCTTCAAACAGAAAGAAGTGTCCGAGAGCTAGACAGTAGGTGGCTTGACGAGGATGACTAAGCTGACACGCCAAAGTTGGCACAGGGGGGTGCCCTATCGCAGGCGGTTCGCGGTAGCGTTCGTAGTAGTGCATTAGGATTCCGATGTACTGCGTCCAAGATCAGAACGGGCTTGCCGGACACTCCCGTCCCGGTTTGGAGGGAGCTAAAGCGCAGCCATCTTATCCACTCAACTAGCAGGAAGTCGAAACACTGAGAGAAACCGGAAAACGCGACGGCAATAATACGGAACCACGGGACCCCCCCAAGGAGAAATCCGATGTAGGGATACGGAGTCCTCTACGTAGGCGGCTAAAAAAACCTCCAGCCGAGGGAGGACAGCCTTTAGAAGCAACAGGGAACCCGAGAAAACGCTTTGCGTTTTCTTTCTCTTCGCGCCTTTTCCCGCCCGATCGAGAATCAGGTAGCTTGGTAGCACAGAAGAGAGGATTAGCATTACGACCATAGAAGATCAACCACTGACACTTCCCCTGTTGGGCCATGAACTGGAAAAACGCTCCAGCGACGGAAAAGAATATGTGGAATTCTCGGGATTATTTCCAAGCCTGAGGCTCTGATCGCTGGTTACGAAGCTATTTGAGGTCTCCCTTCTACCGGGCCGACATTTGGGAAGAGGAAAGGCAGGCCGAAGGCCCGGGGAAAGCTTAGCTGATAAGTGCTTTATCCCCTCGAAGGGCAATTGCCCGGATCTGACTCAGAAACACTGGACGGCATGGACACGCAATGGATTCATAACACTGCATTATCTATTCAGGCAGGCAAATACCAATTTCACGCCGGCTCGAGGAATGGAAATTGACGAAGACGAGATAGAGGAAAAAATACTAGAGATTGGTAGTTTTCCCATCTACCGGGACGAGGTGGTTTGGAGCCATGAAGGCGGTGCCCGAACATATCTCTGAACCCACATTATCAGACCACGAAATGCCCACGGTTTCAGCAGACCCAGACCCCGGCAAAACCAACAGCGTGGGAGGCTCGGAGGCTGCTGCAGCAGGCAGCAGCCCGGCAGGGCAGAAAACGCCGCTTCGCGTTCTATTCCCGCTCCGTGTTCGAGAAGCTTTCGGAAAAGCAAGCAGAGAAAGGATTATTGGTTCTATTGTTCTTGCTTCCTCATCTGCGCTGCCAACCAAGTAGACGGCGCCCCCACACGACATTAAAATTAAAAAGGTTCAAACAACAATATCAAAGCGGGGTGATCGAAGCGGACATTTCGAGATGTGAGATGTTTCGACAGCATACCTTATGAGGTTATCTTGGACTGCGTTTCGAAAAGAGTAGCCTGTACACGATTTCCGGCAATGGTGAAATGCTCCCCTGAGACAAGGTATATAGATAGAAAGGGCAACCTTAAGAAACTGTCAAAGGTAGGCACTCCCAGTGTTTTAACCCACTTGATGAACCGGGTTAGCAAACTCCCGCGTTCCGGTCTAGGTAAAGTGCGCCCTGCGCAGATCCGGAGATGCATCAATTACGTTCAGTCAGGGGCATAGGAGCCAGAATGAAAACTAGCAAAGAGTGAATTGGGGATAGCTGAAAACCGAAAACAAATCCCGCTGTTACGTGCTAAGTATCATCAGGACTGGCACCATGGTCAACTGAGTTCTGAACGAATTAGCTTCTCGTCCAACGGGTAATGGCTTAATCTAGAGATAGAGAGCCTCATGATGGGAAACTATCGCGTAAGGTTCGGAGAGAGAAATATGATTCTAAGGAAGAGCAGAAGCTTGCTTCTTGCCCCAGGAACTAGGCCTGAATAACTACGGTCCGAATCAGATGTCCACCCTACTTCAATTCACCATTCCAAACCTTATACAGAGGGGTCTTCTGTACCAGCTTCTTCTACCCATACCGCAGCTGAAGCACCTAAAGGAGAATCTGGTGCGTTCCCAGTCAGTAATGGAACCAATCGTCCTTATCGTCGTAAAATAAGAGCACCTGGCTTTGCTTATTCACAAGGACCCGATTCTATGTCCAAAAATCACATGCCAGCAGACGTGGTCACCATCACCGGTACTCAAGATATTGTGTTTGGAGAGGTGGATAGACAGGACTACTCGAAGCACGAGTAGGAACCCAAAAAAGAAGCCAAAACATCTCAAACCTAGCCGCCTTTCCTTGCTGCCGGGTGCCCTTCGGGCCAAAGGGCTTGAGTGGGGTTTTCTCTAGCCGATAGCCCGGCC
>NW_028239368.1:0-12500 GCF_047967505.1 Dipteris shenzhenensis | reverse complement strand
GCGGGCAAGGCAGCAATTTCTCCCGTCCCGGGTAAGCGTGTAGCGCTTACCCCGTCCCCCACCCGGGGACCTGTAGAGGGCCCGGGAAATGGCCTGCCTGAAAGGAGGGAGAAATTGCATTGCTAGGAAGGGCGGGGCGGGAGAAATTACTCTCGGGCCGCCCGATAACAACATAACGATGTGGCTTTCTTTCTAGGTCTGCACTAGGCTTTCGCCTGCCCATAGGATCTGCAAGGACAGGCGGGTTGATTTCTCGATTTTCTGTCCTCACCGAGTGTATTCGTCAAGAATAACATCCGAGCCTCGGCTCACCCCAAAGCAGCAAGCAAAAAGGGAAAATCGAAAGAACTCTGATTGATTATTATTATACGATAATCAAAGAATTATTGATGCTGATTCTGAAATTTGGAAAGTCAATTCCTTGCTTGAGAAAGGGCCACGAAGCCTCCAGTCATTGATTCACTATCGCTCGATGGGTTAGATTCAGTGAATGGTTGGCGAAACGAGTAACTCCGGCTATCTCGGATTGGATCAAGAAGAGCCAACATCTCAGGATTGAGAAAAGCAAGGATCTCAGCTCCCTCGATCTCGTATTCATTCTTGTTTCTATGTCGATGTCGCTAAAGCTCTGTCTCTGAGTAGAGGGTCCCCCGAGGAGGGGCCCCGTGGGGGTGGTGGGTCCGAATCTGCTGCACGTAGCGCTTCTTTGAACTTCTGGCCAATCTATATACGAATATTCAAACGAAATCTGAGCACCCGACCTCAGGCCCGGGAACTCAACGCTCTATATGCGAAATTCTCTGTGTAAGGTCCCGCAATGCTATCACGTATCAATTGTAAGGCTTGCTTGGAAGGCCATGAATGAAGTACCGATTGAAAGGCCGTAAATGAAGAAGGGGCAGTGGTCAACTTTATTTACAAATCTGTTTCTATTCCGGGTCCAACCGCCCGCTGGGAACCAGGTTCTACCACAAGAAAATGCTACGCCTTTTCCCCCACCAAGTTCCCCCGGGCCCTAAGAACAAGCCCAGGAAGCGAATGGGTCGGACGATGTGCCTAGTGAAGCCGAGCCCTCAAGGGAGAAAGGAGAGATACGGGAAATTGCGTATGTAATAACTTGAATTGACTGGTACCCGTCAACCCGATAGAACATAAGCAGCGAGGTAAAGATCTCTTCATGCTTGCATGGAGTCAGTGGTTCAAACCTAGCAGCCCCGGGACTGGGTTTCCGGGATTGGATGTTCGAAACTAGCTTGTTTCACGGTGGGGAGCGCGCTGTTTGCAAAAACTGACCAAATTCCGGTGACTAGACTAGAAAAGGTTAGGAAACTGCCTCATCACCCCCTACCATCCACAATCGGCTAACCTAAAGTACTGGCTTGCCGGTAGCCTCGGTTCTACTGCTAAGCTTTCGGGTAGGCTCCGGGGTGGCAGGAGTGTGCCCAGTTTTGTCTGGTCAGAGGTGACCAGGCCCGCCGCGTAGCGCAGCTCTAGTGACCTGGTCTCTTCGATTTTGTGTGCATGCCTGAGTTGAGCGCACCTATGTAGCCGTCCGTAGCGTAGTCGACCAGGAGGTTGGCTACCAGCAATTCCGAAGTCGGGATCAATCACTTTACCAATTACCACGGGTGCGTTCCCCGAACTTGTTGAGCCTCGTGGATACCTGGTTATTTACCTGCATTTTTACCTCAAGAAACATATGTCTCTGCCCCGCCCTTCCAGCTCCCTCCGCTTGAACAACTTCTTTTTCTTCTCTTTCAAGCCCACCCCACCCTTGCTTCGGGTTTGCTTGCCGAGGGGCGGGCCAATAAAATTCGGACGAAGGGAAAGATGCAAGCACTCTCCCGCCCGAATTCCATCAGTTACATTTTTTTGCTTATCTGAACTTTTCACAAAGCTGCTTTTTTTCAACAATTTGCTTATTTGAAACTTCCCAGTGGCAATTTGATATATAGAAGGAATCCTTGGGGCCGAGCTGGAGGAAACGGCTGAAAAAAAGCCAATCGAGTTGGTCGGCTCGTTCCCGGGGAAAAATGGCTACACAGGGCCGTACCGGCGAACCATGGCCTTTTGCCAAAGCCAAGGCGAACGCGCGAAACCCGTGCCGAAAGGCGATAATCTTCGTTTGCTTCTTTACGTAAGCATGGATCGATAATCTTCGTTTGCTTTTTTACTGCTTTCCTACCGAACTGCAGGACGGGAACGAACTGTAGGACGGAAGGAAGGACGGGGCGGATAGGACTTACCCCATCCTATCGAACTGTCCTATCGAAAGGTTTTTCGGAGAGCACGGTACAATGAGAGTTGTAGGCCGTGTTCGGAGGGGAGTCATTGTCTATCGCCGGCCTCCGTGGTAGAATCATTCAGGTAGGCCTGAGAGACGGTAGCTTACCCTGTGGCGGATGCCAGCGGTTCGAGTCCGCTTAAGTATGGAAGAATCTTGATCCCCTCAACTAGCAGAAATGTGGAACCGCCAAAGGGAAGGGAGAAACTCCCCGCCTTCGGGCTTTATTGTTTTGTGCTTTTTTTATTGGCACACGGACGCTGAGGTACCCCTTCGGGTTCTGCTGAGGTACCCCTTCGGGTTCTGCTGAAACTACACGGCTGGAGGTTGAGCGGGAAATATTGATGTTACCTCCGGTGCATTGAGCGTTGAGTAAGCGAAACGCTCAATGCACCTCCTAGGATACTTTCCGCAGATTGAAGAATTTTTACGGGCTTTATTCAATTTGATTCCGGATTCCAAAGTAAAAATCAACTGAATTAAACCAGCATATTCCTGGAAATTCCAGTGGAACCGGGGCTTCCCTTCGGGATCTACCCGTCTTTGGGTTACAGTAGAACCCGGGGAAAAAGGGAAGCAGGGTACTTATCCAGGGCAAAAGTGAAGACAAGGTTCTTGTTGGTCGGATGGTTTCCCATCCTTAAGCGAAGTCGCCGCGTCACGGCCAGAACCCTCGACTCCGTACCCTGTAGCCTTGGATGGCTGCCGGTCCCCGCAGCCATCCACGAGAGCCAGGGAGGCCAGGCATTCTGCTGCCACGAATCCTACCGCTTCACTGGCGTGAAAGCTTTGGCTCTTCGGATCGATCGCCCCATCGTCCAGGCGAAAATCAATGCAATGCATTGATTATTATTATACGATAATATTTTCATCATTGATGCTGATTCTGAAATCCGGGAAAGCCCTTCCCTTCCCTTCCCTTCCCGTGAAGTGAAGTGCTAGTCCTTAAGCATTCACTCAAGTGGGAAGCTAAAGGTGCCTAGTTCAACAGAACAGAACAGACGGGTCGAAACAAAAACTACCGGAACTGCAAGTGCCTTCTTGGTGGCTCTCTAGCCTTTCCACTCTTCATTCTTTTCGGTTCCTCCGGTCGGGCAAGCTTGTTGTCTCTTCGAACAGGTAGCTTCGGGAGCCGTAGACCTTGAATTGTGAGAGATGGCGGAAATGTGGGTCTTCCCGGCTGTAGCCTGCTGCTCGACTCACCAAATAATTCAGCTTCCATCTTCTCTCTCCATTCACTTCGGTCCTGGGCCTCCTTCTTCCGCCTTTCCATTTTGTATCGCTCAACACTATCCTTCATCATCTGGACTTTGGCTCTATTCCTGATAGCTTCGATTTTCCACGCATCAGAATCAGCAGATGAAGCGGGTTCAACGGTTCCCGGAGCCGACAACGCAGTATCTTCTGGAAGGTCCCCCCCGATCTCTTCAACACTTGCTGAGCCTGCACTTGTTGGTTTGCTTTCCCGAGAACATCGTTGAGCACTCTCTGCCGGTTCTTGTGAAGCCAATCAGAATCATCCGAATCAGGTGTGGAAGGAGCTTGCCCATCGTCCTTCGTTTGAAGCCCATCGTCCGAATCATTTGAAGGTGCGCTGGGGAACCGAGCCGGAAGCGTTTTATCCGGTTCCCAGTTCACGTTATAACCTCGAAGCCAATCGTCCGAATCATCCGTCCCATTGTCCTTCATGTGCACCGAGGCTGGTTCCCTTCCCGGGGCATTTGATCCGGTTCATGCCGGTTCATGATGGTTCTGGCCGATCCAGCTCTTTTCTGTTCGCGTCATAGTACGAGCCGCTGGTTCCCGCGAGCGTTTGATCTGTAGACCTCTCGTTATCGGGTTCCCTTTTCTCCTTCTTCCTCTTCGAAGACGGGTTCCCAGGCGTAGGCTGGGGGTTCGCCACTGGTTTGGATGGTGCTTCGCTTGAATGCGTCTGAGCAGTAGACCGGAGCTTCACTTCACTGTCGACTATCTTCTTGGGCACCGTATCCACCCACAACCCATTCCCGTCGAATATGGCATCCCGCTTCCTTAAACTGCCATAAATATCGAGAACAGACCTCGTGTTAGCAAAGCCAACACGAGTACCTTGCTAAAGCATTTTTGCCCTCGAAATTCGAAGCATTTCTCATCTATGTTTTATATAGGGCCTAGGAACACTTTCTGTCTTTTATTCATTTCCATTGCCGCTGGACCCTTTTTTCCTCTTTCCTGGCATTTCCGTCATGCGTGGCCTTCAGCCACAGAACCCTGCTGCTTCTATTTCTGCTACAGGGGTTGCCTAGGGGCCTCCGCGGGCAAACCTAGAGGCCCCCTCGAAAACCACCCAAACCCCCTACTTGCGGAAACGGAACAGATATCCACGTGGCAGCGGCAGAGGTCGGAAACCCGGGAACGGCCAAGATCTATGTCCGGAATGTAGAATTTATCCCGTGGTCAAAGGGAAGAGTGGAGATTACCTTTGTGGGGATTGTATCCCGTTCAAATTCACAGAATTTGGTCAGGCTGCCCACCTTTCCGTGCATGATTCTGAAGCCTTTTCCGCTTCTCCAGAATTTCTTCGTGACATCGACTACCTCCACGCGACGTTTCCTGTGGAAGCGGAGGAGTTGGTTTCTGCAGCAGGGGAGTTGGTTGAGGCCATACCTGATTGGAATAAAGAGCCCCCCATCGAATAGTCAACTTTCTCTAGTGGACTGCGCTGCCTTTCTTTCTAGGAATTTCTTGCTTGAAAGTTGGTCGTAAAAGAGTTTGCTTCTACACGAAAAACCTCGAGAACAACGAAATCAAGTCAAGTCTACGGAAGCCTAATCCGTTTGTTCTTCGGAAACAATTGGATACAAAGTCAGTACTAACCCACAAGGCTCTATTTTGGATTCAAAATCAGGGTTCAGCCATGAGATTTGACTTTGAGTTACGCCTCCGGTTTGTGTTTTTCGCTCGAAGCATAATATCACTTGTCGTACCGGAATGGATCCCTGAAAAGTTATTTAATTTGCTGTTAGCGTCAGAAGTTGTAAACCCCCTGAAGTTTATAAAGGAAGAGGTACAAAATATTGAAACGAAATTCTACGTAGAAAGCAGGGAAAGAAAAAGCAAATCATGTCATATATTCCAGGAACCAGATTAGTTTCCAATAAATAAGTCAGACTTGCCTCAACCCGAATCTTTGGAATTGGACCTAAAAAAGCCATTTGGGTTTGTGATTAGTCGGGTCTCGGTGATAACATTAAGGTTAATAATTCGACTTGGTATTAGATTGACCGGATTAGCACAATAGTACGTTGAAAGAAATTCCTAGTTGATTCGGAATTGAAGAGAGAAATTTAGCGGTATATCAAATGATTAATCAGTATTAGCCGTTATCGCGGATTCCGCCATAAAGCAGGATTGCCATTACGCGGTTAACGAACTCACACTAATGCTAAAACTTGTCGCAAATTGGGAAAAGTTTCAATCGGGAATAATAATTCGCAACGACGCTTTTTCATTCGCAAGAATGAGAGAAAGCGAGGCGCCGGAAGAGAAACGAAACCGAAGAGATAAGGATGAAGAATACAATTATGCAAAAGCAGCCTTCTAAGCACTAGCAACAGTAACCGCGCCGCCAACGAAAATGGGAGAAACACCACTAAAAGCCAAGGAAGCACCACGGTATTGCCCATACTTAACCAACTTTTAGTAATACCTCCACTACCGTAACGAATTGTAAGGGAGATGAAAAAACAGGGTCCTCCTCAGGTTGTTTAAAAGGGTTTAAGGGTTCTCGTCGCTCGAACAAGTATGCGGCTCAAGCAACTGCAGAACATGTCGCGTAAGCTGCCACTTAACCCGAAATTAAGTCGGTTGAAGTGAGAATAAAAGGAATTGGTCTTGTAAGAAAGGGATTTCCGCCGAAAGGTTCAAAAGAGGGAGGTCCTATTACTACCAAAACTCGCGATGTAACCCCAATGCCACATAATGGATGCCGACCCCCCAAAAGACGTCGTGTTTGAATACCATCGTGGAGTTATTCATTTTCAATTACTAGACAACACGTAGCGAAATTCCAGAATCTTGATTGTCTTCACTCATCAACGTCGGAAAGTTTGGATTGGTCCTACAGCCCAGCAGGTCATGGAGGGCTTAGCTCGAACGAAGCGGAGGAATAAACATCGCCGAATGGAGCAGCATCCAATTCCTCATCCATACAACAGATACCCATCCTTGCCAATCGAATTGAATAACAGAGTCCCATGAGGCGGGGCGAGAAGTAGTTGCACTGCGGGGACGATGGGCTCACTCTGTAATTTGATCCTATAATTCAGAGCTACGTGGATGCTTTTCCTCCGCGTAGCCCCTCACCTTTCCGTTGTATATATATATTTCTATCTATTTCTGTATATACATCGATCACTACAGATATACATTCGGCTTCAGCGCTTTATTCACCCAGTTCATTCCGTAAAAACTTTTCAGTACGAACCAACACTGGGGGAAGGTCCGACCCCTTCCCCCCCATGCAACCTTGTAGAGAATAAAACTTCCCTTCATAGTAAGGGGCACGAATTAGTGGCCACTTCAGGCTCTGACTTTACATGCTTAATATGTGGTTTCTCACTTCCATCCAAAACCGCAAGCTCGAAAAACAATAGCAGACTTGTGACATCTTCTCTGCCTGCTAATGTACCAGATAAAGGCCCTAATGTACCAGATAAAGGTCCTAATGAAGATATGCAAGGATCTGGATCGTCAGAACCGGAGAGAAGGCCAGATGTGCAAAGATCTAAGGCTAACGAACCAGAGAGAAGGCCAGATGTGCAAAGATCTAAGGCTAACGAGAATTTACCAGAGAGAAGGCCAGAAGGGGAGAGAAGGCAAGAAGAGGAGAGAGGGCCTAACGTACCACCCTCAAACACTTTATCAAAATCAAAAGGAGTTTCCATTAACTTTGAGAGAAGGCCTTTTCCTTGTTTGAAAGGTAAGTAGATCTCCGGTGAAGGTGCAAATTAAAAACGATAAAAGAGTAAGGAGACCATGCTTGGTTGGATTAGTGTTGACTGATGTTTCTGCCAAGAAGAGCGAAATTCATCACCGACTGAGAAGCGAAAACAACTGACTATGTTGTCTTGCAAACGTAGGCGGGAATGCTCTTGAAAAGCGTTCAGCGCTTTTAACTGTAGCTTTATCTGTTGGCATAACACAGCCTGCACTGTTTGTTCGCACAGGGGTGCACAGCGCTCCAACATGTCATCGTATTAAAAGCTACCTCCTCCCGGGGCCTAAACCTAAAGGCTCAGGAGGCAGAAGCCTACATTACCCCCTTATCCAGGGGTTGTTTTGCAGATAACGGGACTCGAACCCGAACTGCTTGGAAGGCAGATGCCAATATTCGCCTAAGATGGATGGCCGGAAACCCCCGGTCGACCAACCAACTTCTATCAGAAAAATGTCGAATGAGCTGCCGTGTGGAAACGCTTGGCTTTGATTTCGAATGAAAAAGTAACTTCTTTGTGAGCCTCCCAAGCATGAGCATCAGCCTCCTATCTGCAGACAGCAAGATGCTCGAGAAGCTCCAAATGCACCCCCGGGGAACCCCAACAGCTGCTGCATCGGATTGAGGAGCTCGATCAGAAGAAGCTGCTGAATCATATCCTGCACATTACTCTTCCTCCTGGCACTAACTCTACACCTGTCTGGAGTCCGAGCCATGCTCAGATTCTGATTGATACTTCTGCCAGAGCGTTTCCGTGCAGTTCGTTCTAAACGCGAATTCCAAATAAAGGGTGTCGAGGTCAGCGTTGAGTGGGATTTTAGAAAAGTGGATCACACTCATAAGCGAAGGGTTTATAAAAAGGCTACCACCTAACGTTTACCTAGTAGTAGTACAAGCTAACATTCTAACATTTCCCTAGTCGCAGTACAAGCTAACATTTCCCTAGTCGCAGTACATGCTAACATTTCCCTAGTAGCAGTACGTACGCTGGGCCTTTTGAGCGAAGTCAGAGGCAAGCTACTCTGGGCCGCAAGCCTAAAGGTAAGTGCCAGTAGCAATGCCAGCAGTGCCAGCTATAGGTAAGGCGGCCGGAAGGAGGCCTCGGAATGCTTTTTCTCGGTGGTTGCCGGGACGTTACCTTCGGTCCCTTTCGCTTATGAGTGCGATCCTTGCCTTGGGGATCTCACTCAACGCTATTATATTTGACCTTCGGTCTGCCATTGATACCATACTGCAACACTGCATATTGGTATTCGCATTGATACCATGCCGCAACTGGGGGTATTGCTACTCGCACTGGGAAGCCAGCCGGGGTGAGGGAAGGGAAGGAATAGGAATACTACTCTCAACTTCCAGGGGAATACACTCCACGTAATAAATACACGGTCAAGGAAGGCCGGTAGTATTCCCGGGACGGTAGTATTTTGCTGGGAGTATAGGGAGTATGTATTCCTTCCAGCCGTATTCCCGCCAGCGTTCCGGGTAGTATTCCCGGAACGGTAGTGTTTCCCAGGCGGAGTATTCCTTCCGTTCCGGACTTCATTGTATTGTCGGGAGAAAGCGAGAGGGAGAGTACCCGGGTTCCCTCCCTTCCTTGCATTCACCTTCCCAACAGGGCTACTGGACACCGCTTCGTGCTTCTCGCTCGCTCGAAGCACTTCGCTCACTTTAGCCAACAAATAATTGCAGGGTTTCATTTCCGGGAAGGCCGAAGGCTCCCCCACAGCCGGGGCGAAGCCGGGAAAACGCTTCGCGTTCTCGCCCTTAACTCCCACGCATATGGAAAAGAGGGAGAGAAGGAAAAAACCGAACAAGCTTTTGGAGTCGGTGAATGGAAATTCCCTTATAAAGAAATATGAAGGGCGAGATAAGTATTTTCTAGAGGACCTCGGTTTTATCCAGGAAATCTTCCACAAATGCCCCAACCTGGCGGAAGCGGATCATGATAAGCATGAGCTGCTTCTCGAGACATTACTTTATTTGCAACAAGGGACTCTCTATGATTTAGGAACACTAGCTGAAATTGAGAGGGAGCAGAAGAGTAAGGCATATGCCTGTTACTATAACATTTTGGAAGATGTTCGATTTAAGGCATGGGGACACATAGAGAGTGTTACGGGGAACACCACTTCTTCCCCAGGGAAGAAGACAGTAACACCTTTTATATTATACTAAAGCGCATTATTGACTCTCTAAACGAGGTCCGCGAGCCGCTGTGAATGAGGCTATACATCCGAGGGGGGAGGAACGTAGCCAACTCTTTGCAATAATCTCATCTTTGGACCGGAAACGAGCTGGAGGTGGTATACCACGGAGAGAGAGAGTACCTGAAGGAGAAGTGATTCCAGTAATTGGCATATATTTCCGCCCGTGGGAGACATATTTTGACTTCTATTGGGGGAATATCCGACAACCCTTTCCATCGAATGAATCACCGAACCGGATCCGGGAAATAGCAAAGCTTTGGGATGAGCATGTGTAATGAGGTGAAACGACGAGGGTTGATAAGCACCAATACCTAGGGCCAGCATCATGTATCCCAACTGAGACACAGTAGAATAAGCTAGACCTTTATTGAGATCCTTCTGGGCAAGAGCTATCGTCGCTCCCAGTAGAGCCGTTATTCCGCCTATCCAGGAGATAACATTCATGCTTAGAGGTAAGGTTTCAGAGAATTCAAGCATTCGAGCTACGGAAGAAGTTCCTTTTCCCAAAAGTACCCTTCGGGTTTCCTTGGGGTGGTATTTCACCCTTTAGATGATTTCGCCGATTCCTGGATCGGCGGTGAACTCGGCAATGAGGAACTCCTTTCCTTAAATTCTCCTTCGTAGTAGAGACATTCAGTGCAGTATGTCACTGGTTTATCTAATTCCAATAGGGAACTCCCTCTTTCGCCAGCTGAGGTGTAACCTATGGCATAGGGTACGTGCATTTCGTTTATTAGAATTGTCTCCATATCTGACACTAAAAATTTCGTTGTTCTCTTATCGGGCTTGCTAGTAGTTATATAATTCCTCGCCAGAACCCGCTAGCTTCTGAAGACACTTCCTTTTTCTAGAGAAAGCTAGGACCGGCGTAGCATTTGCGGTGGCTTACGGCAAAAGCCAAGCACTTCCGGGAGGAATCACCCCCAGCCTTTGTTCGTCCAAGCCAATCTGTCCATATTATTCCGGGATAGATGGGAGGAGATCTACGCAACCCGTGCCGGCACCTCCCGGCCTAAAAAAGCATCCTTCGCGTTCTCACCGAGATGGCAGACCTCATGGTCCGTCCTGGGCGCCCACTTTCTCCGCTTCGCGAAGTGTTCCTGCGGGCGGTTCTTCTCCTTACGTTGCAACTACGACCACTGAACAGACTTGGTTGACACACGTGGTCTATGCGCTGCTAATGTCGCAGCTTCTCAAGCATTTGACAAACCCACACCATCCATTTCGAATGGGATTTATCCCGTCACCACACGAGCCATCCAACCTGTAGGATTTCCTTTTCCCTTTCCCGTTCTCACTTCCGTAGGTTTACGGGTAATAGGAATATCCGCGAAAATTCTTACCCATATTCAACCATTTCTCTAGAAATGTCTGCTTGTAGCACGACGCGCTGCTTCAATGGTTTGATATAAAACACGACCCGCTGAACAACTTTTGGTGCCATATCTTCCGAAACTAAGTCATGTACCGTCCGTTCTGCAACCTTTACATCTGCCCTTTCGATATTTCCGAAACTTTGTACGTTTTGGATATAGCATCCGAATTGAGTCCCCTTTTTTTCTTCGAAATATGTTTGGAATATGGAATCCACACTTTGACACCCGGGATTCCATAACGAGTGGATGTTTCTGCTCTCGCATAATCAATGTAATCAGAAAATACATGTAAGGATGTTGAACCATATTTCACATATTCAGTTTAAGCTATTTCTGCACCATTCGATCAACCCGGACGACAAATACAGATTCCTTTCACGTATTCGCAATTTTCAATCTGTTAGAATATGGATGTACGAATTTGTACAAATGATTTTCTTCTTCCCAGTCCCCAAGGTATTTCCTAAGCTATTGAAGAAGCACTTTAATGGGAAAAATCAGCTCTTACTGGCTTAATCGGGATATTAGTGCTTGTTTCACTAGACGAAAAAGATTGCATTTCAGGCCACCAAGGTTTAATCTTTCTCCGGCAACAATGACTGCGTACTTTCCTGGTTCCCCTAAATCAGGCATTCGCTATGTACAAGCGTCAGCAGGCATCTCCTCTTGAGGGGGAGTAACCACTGCACAGATCCTTCTTTTTGGGTTTTGTACATTCGCATTAGGCATCCTTGTTATAGTAGTACCGACAGCACAGATTTCTAGCTTTCTCACGTAAGGCATTCCCTATATACAGACACAGTTTCTTTTCCGTGAATCTACCCCGGGCATTCCTCATTCTATCAGAACGTCAGGCGACATCCCTACCATAGGAAAAGGAAAACAGGGGGGAAGAGAGAAACAAAAGATTGTCATCAGTTATGTTAACCGTAGTAGGGTCAGAATGAATTTGGTTCTTCATATGAGGGAAGTACTACACGACCAGAGGCGTAATAGGTGCGGTTGTCAAAGGGCGGCGGGAGTTTTCGGAGGCCTTCTCGCTGTTTTTTCCTAGTAATCTCCTCTCTCCCTTCATTTTTTGTATCGCCCCGCGGCCTGTGAGATAGAGTCAAGAGTCCACCTGCGCCTAGTGAGGGGAGGGCGGGCGGAGCCCCGCTCTATT
Source organism: Dipteris shenzhenensis (assembly GCF_047967505.1). Classification (NCBI taxonomy): domain Eukaryota; kingdom Viridiplantae; phylum Streptophyta; class Polypodiopsida; order Gleicheniales; family Dipteridaceae; genus Dipteris; species Dipteris shenzhenensis. The sequence continues at coordinate 496 of NW_028239368.1, read as the reverse complement.
GGCTTGACGAGGGCGAAGCACAAGAAAGGCCTTCGGCGGCGCGGCGGATTTTGTGCAAACGGCCCGTATTTCCTGTGTTCCATCCCCCTCCTGTAACTGGTGCAGGCTACACAAGTGCTCTCCGAACCGGGCTGGATAGTCACCCATCACACGGCTCTCTAACTTGACGAATGAAAGGCCGGGTTCCCGGAAATTGCCCTCCCCCCCGCCCCCCCAGGGCCAGCCCCTCTCTGTAGGGGGGAGGCCAGGGGGCCCTGTGGGACGATTTCTTCCAAGCCCCCCCTTGGCACAAGAGTTTGGACCCGAGAAGGGGTTACGGGCGGAGCGGGTTAGTAGGTCCCAGAGGGGGGCTTGACTCCCCCCACCACTCACTCGGCGAAGGAGGGAGTGGACAATTTCTCCTGGTCCCGGGGCTGGAGGCCCCGGCCGGGGAATTGCCCGATAGGGCTCAGCGGGGCGGGGGAAGCGCTTCAGCGCTCCTTCGGAGCGCGCTTTC
>NW_028239367.1:0-63497 GCF_047967505.1 Dipteris shenzhenensis | reverse complement strand
TGGGAAACCAACAACACGCATTTTTCCAAGCCGAATCCCGTATCCATTGATTTCTGCGTCCTATCGATTGTTTGATTCCGAAGGCCGTGTTGCAGATGACAATGACAGGCGCACGGGTGGAGACATCGAGTGGCGGAGCTGTACTGGCGTACTCCGGGAGGGCGGCCATCGGCCGACCCAGAGACCAAGTCGGCATTCTTGCATATGCTCATGATCGAGTCTGAGCCCTGCTCGTCAGGAGATATGCGAAGGTCCCGTCCTGTATAAGGTGGACGGGATCACAGGCTATACTTTGGGCCCCCTCCAATATGATGCTCGCGTGGGCTCATGCTAGCTTGCGAGTGTTTTCTTCCTTGAGCCGCCACCGCTATGATCTCGATATTGCCAGTGTGAGTGTATATGGCGTATCATAGGCATTGAATACGACGCACGGATCTCGAACTCTTCAAAATCACCCAAACTTTGACAATAGTCCGACGTGCTAAACTAGGAAGGAGCGCCTTTGACGCTTTCGATTCCTTGGCACGACTCTGTGACATTCAAACTTTTCTATCGTCGTGGAGTCGCCTTGGCCGGGAATCGCCCCTCGCAGCGTCTATCACGAATAGGAGCAAAACTCGAGACAAAAGCTCTAGCAGCAAATTCGGTCATAGAACACATTGAATTGAAAGACATGGCATACTTCAAAATTGATGGATCGGCAACGGACAGTTCTGCGTCCACATCGTGATAGTACCCGATGTTGTTTGCAACGTTTCCGAGGACCAGGCTACTTCGCGCAGGATCATCCCTCCCAGGCATCACGTGGATCCCGCAGCACGAGCACGAGAAGCAAGCGTATTTGGCCCTGCATCACCTACCTCCTGCACGCTGTCCTCCTCCACATCCTCCTGCATACCTGCTTTGAGATCGTCCGGGTCCGGATCAGCGACACCGGCAGGATTAGCTTGAGGGATTTCTTCCGCAAGGTTGGCCGGAGCTTCAGGTGGCGCCGCGAGCGGAACCACCGCGTCGTTCTCGGAGAGCCAGGCGACGGAGAAGGCGACCTTGTCCTGCGGCCGCCCGAAGCGCTTGGCCTCGACGACGAACTGGATCCGGACCTTCTGGTCCGCCGTCGGCTGTTGAGGGAAGGGCAACGATATCTTCTGCGTGTTGAACAGCTTGGGTACACGCTCTGGCGGGACCGGGTCGGCACCGTAGAATACCTGCGCCGCCAGCCCCGCATAGACGTTGGGCTGTTGCGGCTCGTAGAAGCGCCATTCGTGCGGATGAGGTTTAACCAATACCTTACCGTCCTTATCTAGGATCTCAAATTTGGCTTTGAGATACAGAAAGGCCTGCATGGTGTAGCCGGGTTGATCATTGTAGACCATGGTGATATGGATGCGGTTGGCGCCGTGGTCTGGCCAGATGTACGATTTGGAGACCTCGAACGGCTTTGGGAATTGCAAGTTCGGAGTGAGGCCGTCGTTTTCGTAGAAGCCGGACGTGCCACCAAAGTTTCGGGCGCCTGAGGAGTCCGCCGGCTGCTCCTCGCACTCCAGCACATGCCGTAGCGTGCGGGCGTAATCGATCTGTCCGTGACCTTGGATGCAGTCTGGAGGATCCCCAAGCTCGCCCCTGTAGTAGCGTAGGTCGGCCTTGCCCGAGGTGCTGACGTCCCGAACGAACCACCAGCTTCCTCCACGGCAAGAGACAGCCCCGTTGACTGCCATTGCCTTCAAGGTGGTATTCTTCGGAGCCATGCGGAACTTCTTGACGAATGCCTCTCGCGTACATGCCATGATCCCGCTCACTAGGGGGGCTGCCATGGAGGTCCCACTCTCAAATGCCAGTTCCACTGAGGGTGTGGATCTGTTGCGGTCCATGGAGGATAGAATAGCAACCCCTGGCGCAACGAGATCTGGCTTGAGCCGGTTGTCCAGGGTGGGCCCTTTGTTGCTGAAAACGGCAACGCTTCTTGGAAGCTGCTTCACCGCCAGAAACTCAAAGCCAGATTCCCCTGGGTTGAGGTCGATTGGATCAACCGGCGGAGGACCTTTCTCTTTACGACCAGCGGTACTGTTCAAGCGCCTATCGCCATCCATCCTTGCTGGCTTGAAGAGCGGGAGTTCGTCGTCGCACCTGCGCCACCACGGCTGCCCACTTTCCTTGTAACCACCTTCGTCCCTCGCCTTGTCCTTTGCGCCTGGCTTGACGTCTTTGGGATCATTGCTCATCCACCGATCATTGTGGGTCGCTCCGACCATCAACGTGTTCCGTGCATTCCTGGACCCTTTCATGTTGCGCTTGAGCTTGACGATCGAAGACGAGTACACTTGCGGTGTGTCGCCGTCGTTTCCCGCGGATTGAACCATCAATAGGTTGGGCTTGCGTCGTGATACATTGTCGAGTTGAACGGCGTAGGAAGAAAATTCAAAAGATCCAAGCGGCGTAGCGGTGATAACATCCGGGACGTCGTAGTTATAACTGTTGTTCGATACGCCCACCTCTTCCGGCAGTTCATCCGCCCTAGATTTGTAAGAGGTAACGTTGTAGTTTTGTACCCAAACCTTGGCGTCCGGAGCCGAACCCAGAACACAGTTGCAATCGATCGTTTCACCGGCTACACGAGTAGGAGACGGCTCCGTTTCCCATTCGCCAACCACGATACCTGCAACATGTGTACCGTGGCCTCGATCTCCTGGGTTCTTCTTAAGGTCGTAGCGCTTGTTCTTCGGGTTCAAGACGTCCGCTTCGTTTGCCAACTTTCCCCGTAATGCAGGATGCAAGTCGGCTGAAGTCCTGGGTGGGCCGTTGGGGTTCGGAGCCATTCCAATATCAACCCCGCAGTCGGCCACTGCGACTATCTGACCCTCCCCCAAGAAGTAGTTCGGAGATGGAGGAGCAGGGACCCGATCGCCATGAACTCCCCGAGTCCTGGTGATAGGGGGGCAACCAACCAATGCACGCACTACAATCGTATCCGACTTCGGCTCGACGGCTGGCTGGACGTACCTAACAGCGTCCAGTGCCGCTACGCTCTTCAAGAGGTTCGAGGGAACCCAGGCGGTGACCGTGTCTGAATCAGACATGACTTTGCTTATGCGTGGCTCTCTTGGATTAGCCTCCTCGAGAGCTCTGATGATCTCATCGCCGTGTTCCGGTGAGTCGTGGTGCAAGTGGATGATAACCTTGCAGAGAGGATCATCTGAGACGTACGTCAGTCAATGGCATTCACGCCAACACCGCAGCGCCAAATCGCATACCGGTCGAGCCATCCGCGTCAACCCAGTCGGTGGCCGTGTGCCCTTTTACAACATGAGGTTGGAGAGCGCCATGCAGAGCAAAGTCCTCATGAAACACCCAGGCGTCCTTCACAAAAGGCAATGTCTTGAGTTCGCCCAGATCACGGCGGCGAAAGACGCATAGGTAGTCGAGGCCGTTCTCGGAGACGGACTCTTGTATGCTACATTCTTTGGACTGCAAGATCTCGGCTTCCTCTGAAGTGAGATGGTGCTATGAACATCAGTCAGTCCTTGTTACACAGGTTGGAGAACCAGGTGAAGGCGGGTAAGTGAAACCGTACGCACCTTGGCTCTCAAGACGATGTAGTTGGTATCGGCTGCGTCCGGAGGGAAGTTGTCGTGGTCGACAGTGACGTTATGCACCGTAAGTGGTGCCATGGTGGATATGTACAGCGTATCTCTTGCGGCTTCAGCGCGGTCATGTAGAGTCGCTCGTCTGCGGGGAAACGCCGCTCTTATAGAGGGAAGCTTTTAGCTCCTAGATGACTTCAATCGGTCTTCCGGAGGTGCGACAGGACAGGCCGACCATTCTGCCCCGCACGAGGGTGGTATGCGGGGATTGCCGATGGCGATTCGTTCGCCCAAAGGTGGATCAATAGTCGGCTGGAATGCATCAGAATCCCAGCCGGGATAGGCCGCCTGAGCAGGCGTCGCCATCACGTTGTGCCAATCGCTCGAACATGGCCATGCGAAGGTGGAGAAAGAGTGACAACGCAGGCCTGAGCTGAAGGCAGACGGCGCGCCGTAGCCAGTCTTGGTGATGGACGAGAGATTTCGAGGGTGCGGCTGAGGGTGCGGCTGAAGTCTGAAAGCGGTGTAGGGCCCATTTTGCGAGGTTAGGCCTCCAGCCGGACACCACCACCTCGCCGTCAAAGTTTGAATTGGTGATTCGAAGTCGGATGGAATGCATTGCCCCGTTGGGTAATGTTGCGGACCGCTCGCGGACCTACAGGTCGCCATCGTGTCAATTCTTAGGGAGACCATTCCTTCCGGAATCAATATATCATGCCATCGAATTTGTTTTCCAAGTCTGGAATCGGATATTGCTTGTTTGGCGAACGTTGTCGCACTCTTGGGTAGGCGCTTTGGTGGACGGTCTCCACCACGACCGAAGCACGGAGACAGCAGATACGCAACGGCTTCGACCACCAGGACCAGGAAATGGCCCCAGGTGAAACGGCGATAACGGTAAGGCCATCTCGATAAGTATCAGCTCGCTGGTCTACAGCCGATATCGATAGTGTTAGCCGGTTGAACGTGACGAAAAGGCCAGTGACGCGCTGCGCATGATCGTCAATATGCCTGAGGTCAGAGACATTGCGGCACGTTGATTTGTCTTAACCAAGACTTGCTCGAACCGCGATTCGCCAAGACGTCAGCCAGAAAATGATGGTATCGGTCCTTGCAGTATCGGTCAACGCCAGCGACAAATAACGCGCCGTGAGATGCAAAAAGCAGCCAGAAATGCAACATATATCGCGATGTCGAACGAGGTAGATATTCCGCATGCGCGTTACCGTAAAGCTGAACTTGCCCGGCCCGAAGTCTACGCAGCACACGTTTCCTACAAAACGCGTGGTGCGCCAGAGGCGATGAAGATGAATTTTTTCCTATCGACAATTGGCTTCCGCCAAGTCCTGTCGCGATCATCTGCGGCTCGTTTGTTGCTCATGCCTTGCGAGAGGGCCGAGGGAACAGCTCTATTCCTTGGAATTGACGAATTATCTATGCTTGTTCGGATTTACATGTCGCCCATTCCAGGGTGCGAGGTCCACGTCAGTATAGGCGCCGTCCGAATGCACTGTAACGGCACTGGCGCGCGATGAACGACCCGAACAACGGCACCCGCGGCGAGTTCTTCTACTTGGAATACCTGCTCGTCACATACTGCAAGACTTTACACTGTGGTACAGCTCCGTCCAACCTCGTCACAAATGTCGAGCGAGATTCCAGCGAGGGGCAAGGGATCTGCGGCTCGGTGCGCCGCAACCGGATTCCAGGTTTTTGCCATTTCAGCCGCACGAGCAAACAAGGAAATTTGCGGTTCGCCCACGCCGTTCGCGCCGCCAATGGTCGAAGCGCCAAGGGCGACGCAGGGCGGCGACGGCGTTTGCTTAGCCGAGCTTGCCATACGCCTACGCCCTGAGTCGCGCCTCAGCTCGCTTGCCTTTCCCTTGACGGGCGGTAGTTTTGTTTCCCACGCGAGGCCAGCGACCAAAACGCCCGCCCCCCTGTCGATTTTGCGAGCCCATAAAGTCGGCTGCTGTCGCTGCCTGCTGGCGTCTGGCAGAGCCCAAACCCGTTCGCTGCACTACTCGGCCCGCAACGAGCCCCTTCCTCCACCCCCAACTCCTCCGGCATCGACAACCTTTGGGACAGCTGCCACGATGCGCTCCACAATCGTCCTCGCGCTTAGTCTCCTCGCCGGCCTTTCCACTGCCGCATCGGGCTGCACCCAAAACGATTGTTACCGCCAAGTCAGGGCTTCCAACTTCCCGTCCCGCAAAACTTCGAGCGATTGTAGCGCGTTCCTATACAGTGCCACGCCCAGCCCCAAGCCGTCGTACGCAAGCTCGTGTAACTCGGCTGCATACAGTAGTGCTTGTTCCTGCATTGGGATCACTTCCCAAGCTGCCAGCACCACTACAACAACGACCACCTCCACCTCCACCACGCCCGCCGGGCCCGCTTCAAACATTCCATCTGATAATAAACTATCCGGACGGCGTCGCTGCCGGCAACTCGGCTGGCATTACACCCAATGACGTCTATGTCGCCTACGATTCCCTGGCCCGTCCGGCAACGGGGGATACCAGTTCTTCGAGGCTACAAGCACGCCGGCCAACCTACCGATCTTCACAATCACCTCGGGCGGCGGCCTCGAGATCGTCGACGGATCGCAGTTCCAGGGCCAGCTGGTCAACGACGGCAACGACAACACGTTGAGCGTTACTGCGCCGGGCAGCTTCGCCGCCGGCCAGAACTTTCCCCCGATCTCTTGCTCCGTCAGCTCCACCAACCAGCTCGCCTGCACATCCTCCAACAGGCCGCTCATCTTCACCATCTGCAACTTCCAGGACGGCAATCCCGACATTGGCGCCGTAACTCTCGGTCAAGATGTGAGCATGTCTTGCTTGGGGGAAAGCAACCCGCCGGTTGTCAATCTGTACGCTGCGCCAGTCTGAAGCTCTTTCTTTCCGCAGTGGAGCATTAGGCTCTTCACTGTATATAGAATGGTGGCCGTAATGAGCATCGCATCGGATACACCCGCTGCGTCAACAGTCATGGGTACCTGTGTATATAAATGCCAGACTTGTACTCTCAGCCGTAGCGACGCGAGGACCGCTAATATATTTTAAAATTTGTGTACGTTGATGCAGCCTGTAAATGCAGCCCCAAACCGTCCACGGGGATTTGTCTAAGCAAGACTCACGGTTTCTCTATTATACTCTTAGTAGCCGCTAGCACGTAGATCGAGGATCATAAGAGTATATTAGGTATACTATAAGTCACTCTCTTTTAGGCGCTTGACAGATATCTAGTATAGTTTAGTACTAGATGTCTAGTTAGAATTAAAGTATTAGATACTAGAGGTATTCTTATACTAGATATCTAGTAGGATAGGTAGGTGGATAGACGTCTAGTAGCTACTAGATGTCCGATTAGCAGGCTATTAGGAGAGGCGGAAGAGTAGACGTCTAGTACGTACAAGACATTAGGTGGGCGGACTGTTAGATGAAAACGCGGGGATAAGTCTTAGATCGGCATCACTCTCCGTATCCTACGGCCATAACAAATATGTCGCTGACTCTATTGCTGTCAGCTTACGAGTCTAGCGACTCTGCCAAGGAGCCACCGATCTCCGCAGCCGCAAAAGTCGCCGGCCTCGGTAACATTCGGTACCAGCTACCTGCAGGTCAGCTGCACGATCATCATGCGCGGCCGCGTTGGTGGGGCTTTCGCGACGAAGATCTGCAACTCCACTCTGGCGGTAGCCGCAGTTTAGTGGGTCCTTAAGCGGTAGCCGCAGTTTAGTGGGTTTAAGGACCCATAAAGTTTCCGGCCGCACAACAGTCCAAGGTGATGAGTGGTCAGCAGCGCAGGCTCTTGCACACATGGTGCTTGTTGTGATGTCAATAGTGTCCGATGAGGCGTCACACTGTGCTCACGGTGCTGCACACCGGTCACGTAGCGACGGATGCAAGAAGTGTACCCACAAGCCATGGTGGTTTATAAGTCCGTGACCGCTTTCCGTAACCGTGGTGACGGGCGGAACCACGGCGTCCTCTCCCTCTACCCCGTGTCCTTTTAATTTGCTGAGCCTGCTACACGAGCTATTTCGAATCGAATACCAGTTATCCTAGACGGTACGAGCAAAGAGAAATGGCGAAACCCCTGCCCAAAAACATTGAGAACCGCCTCTTCATCAATGGCAAGGTGAGCCATCCCAGTCAAGAGCCCTTGAGAAAAACTCCCATAATGACACGCCAAGTTCGTCCCATCTTCAACGGGCAAAACCTTCCCCATCCACTCCCCCTTCGACCGCTCTCATGTTGCCGACGTCCACGAAGCCACCACCAACGATGTAGACGCCGCGGTCGCAGCAGCAAAAGCGGCCTTCCCGGCCTGGTCGGCGCTGCAGCCCAATGAGCGCGGCGCCCACTTGCGGCGAGTGGCGGAGATTGTCGAGGCCGAAGCGATGGAAGACCTGGCCGTCCTCGACGCCGCAAGCATGGGTCGCCCAATTTCAACATACTTCGACTCCGAGCACCTCGTGCGTGTATTCAGGTATTTTAGCGAGGCGGGATGGGGGGCGCAGGGGGCGACGAGCCTTCATACGAAGGGACTTATGAATCTGGTGGTCAAGCAGCCTGTCGGCGTTGTTGGGATCATCATCCCCTGGAATGTGTCGATGACGTTGTTTGGAGAGCGAAGTAGGTCTGCCAAGGTGTTGAAGGATCTTTTGACGACATACTGACTGTGGAACTAGCTTCGGCTGCACTTGCGGCGGGATGTACGGTGGTGCTCAAGTCGTCGGAAAAGACGCCCCTATCCGTGAGTAAGATTTCAGATCACGAGCTTGGTCTCTGATACTGAATCTGCAAAGGCGTTACGCATGGCGCAGTGCTTCCAGAAAGCGGGAATTCCGCCAGGGGTGATCAACATTTTGTCTGGCTTCGGTGACCCGGCAGGTGCGGCGCTCGCCTCGCACATGGATGTGCGGCTGATCTCCTTCACCGGCTCGTTGGCAACCGGAAGACTCATATCTCAAATGGCAGCAAAGTCAAACCTCAAACGAGTCATCCTGGAGCTGGGAGGCAAGTCGCCATCGCTTGTCTTTGCAGATGCAGATCTGGAGAAAGCAGCCAAGCAAACAGCATTTAGCATCCAGTTCAACAGCGGACAGGCCTGCATCGCCAACTCGAGGATATACGTGGAAGAGAAGGCTGCGGAACAGTTCAAGGCTGCATTCGCCAAAGCTTTTGGGAACATGAAAGCGGGCAATCCCCTAGATCCAGCCACCACCTACGGTCCACAGGCGGACCATATACAGTTTGAGCGAGTCAGACAGTACATTGAGCTTGCCAAGGAGGGCCAGGGGCAGATCGTTATGGGTGGTGAGGCAATGAAGATTGAGGGTGCTAACGGCTTCTTCGTGCAGCCTACCATCATCTGGAATCAAGCGGAGACGGACCGGCCGATGAAGGAGGAAATATTCGGTTCAGTAGTCGCCATCAACACGTTCGTAACGGAGGAGGAAGCGATAACCAAAGCCACTACATCTGAATATGGGCTGTACTCCTCGGTGTTCACCAGCGATATGTCACGAGCATTTCGAGTGGCCAAGGCGATGGAAGCAGGCATGTGTGGGATCAACTGCACCAGTCCAACACGCGTAAGTCGGCGACTCCTTTCAGTGACTGCCTGAGACTCATTTAATCGCTTTGCAGGCCGTGGATTTGGGGTTCGGCGGATTCAAAGGATCTGGTAACGGACGTGAGAGTTATACGACGAGTATGGAGCAATATCTTCAGACAAAGTCAGTCTTCATTCAGGTGGAAGAACAGTGAGTTGGCAGTTTACCGATGCAACGGTCATGCGCGTCCTAGGATTGAGTTTTCAATTCTTGAGTTCTTGGCCAAAAATCAAAGCAACATCCCGGAAGTTCTGAGCTCTTCCTCGAGATGCGCCTTGGCTTGCTCCTTCTAGTCGAACTTGTGATCGCTATTCGATTATGGTCTCCTCCTTGCCCATCGACCACTATAAAGGCCCAAGCAAGGCGCGGATGCTGCATTTTCTGAGTAACGTGAGATCTTGTCCGCGGTGTGGAGATGCTGGGTAATGCGCCCTATATTTCGCGCGAAAAGAGAAAATTGAGGATCTTTGAGAGGTGGATTCGAAGAGAAAATTGCATGGCCAATGGTCGCGGAAACAGACAGCCTCGAACTACTGCTGCCGGTTTGAGTTCGCTGCCAAGGGAAGGATTGCGGTGGGACACGGCACGGTGCAGGCCCCGCTGGGCTGGTGGTGCAGGTGAGCAAGAGGCAGATCGGAGGCGCCGAACCGAAGCAGCCACAATACGGCTGTGCGTTTGGCGCTGCGTCGCGACATGTCGGAGTTGGGACGACGACGGTGCTGGTCTTGGTAGCGACAGAGGCGGTGCTCGTGCCGGCAAGGCTGGTGACGGTCGAGGTATTTGTGACGACGCTTGTGACTGTCACGGTGGACGTGGGAGTCACAATAGAGGTTGTCGCTATAGGCGTGATGGTCTTCGTGGACGCAAACTCACCGTCACACGAACACGCTGAAGAGTACTGCGCTGCACTGTGCATTAGTGGGCATGGTACTCTCACGGCGTGCACTGCGTGGGTGACACCGAAGCGAATCATGAGGAGCGTTCCGGGAAGGACGGTGTTTCGATGGGGCGATGCGCGAAAAGCGATTCGAGAAGAGCAGTCCGTGAGCCTAAGGCCCTTCATCCGTTTCTGGAGTCGTCACATGGCTAGACCTGTACGTGTTCTGTCCTGACAGATTCACTCGCGGGTTACGAGAAGCGTTTGCAAGGGCGACTTTCAGGATCGCACCAGTCGCGTTCGTCGATCCTAGTGTACTTTATATGTTCCGCAGCGATCCCACTACAGCTCAGACAGATTCGAATCGCCCGTCCCGGCAGCCTCCGTCGTGTCCACCAGCCTGTTGGGCATTGACCGGTTGCAAGGAGGCCCAATAGTGGCCACTCAACGCAATGCCGCGGTTCTGTTGATATGCGGACATCGCCGGCGCTCGGCAAGACGCGCACACGCAATCCAACTCGCCCGCTATCTCGGACTAGAACCGATCCCGGACTGGCGACGATCGCGACAAGAGCTCCAACGGATTCTCACAACCGCCTGCGTGCTCATCTCCTACGAGATGCCGATATACGCCGTCCCCTCGACCCTGCCCGTCGTTACTCTACCCGTCTAATCCTAACACTGGCACTGGTAGCAGTTGCACTCCTTGGTGTCGCCCGAGTATGCGCTGATGTCCGTACCCACCGGGCAAGGGCACTCCAATGGATTATATGTACATTGGAGAAGCACCGCAGAGCAACCGGGGTTACAATCGCTGTCAAGGTTTGGAGGAGGATTGCTACAAACAGGGCTTGGCGCGTAGTAAACGCTAGTTGTGGTGGTGAACGAAACCACGGTGGTCGTACCGGCGTTGGAGGTGGTCGCTGAGGTCAATGTGACCACGTTTGTGATGTAAACGGTCGAAGTAGGTGTACTAGTCACTGTGTTTGTGGCGCGAGGAAGCGTGATCGTCGTTGCCGAGACACCATTGCAGGAGCACGCCGATGAATACCTCGAGGTGGAGCTTTTGCAGGAGGAAGCGTATGCGGGGATCTTGGTGCTGCTGACCACGGTCGCCGCGCAAGAGGCCTGCCGCTTGGCGGGCTTACGAACCTCCTTTGCGGCCAGGTCCTGCGGCGATCGAGCAACTCGTCGGCGAAAGAAGTTGTATGGAACAGTGGAAGTTGCTGTCACTGTGCTTGTCGAGGTCACCGTGATTATCGCTGAAGAAGTGGAGATGACTTGAGTTGTGGTGGACGAAGTCGAGGTAATCAGGAAGGGAGCCGCGGTGACGGTGACGGTTGTAGGGCAGGGCGTGTTGGTCGTGGTCATGAATGAAGCGCAGTCCGCCGAGCCACGGACAGGGCCAGGCGATGCTGAAGAAGCTACGACCTGACGTAAACAATCGTCCCGATTGCACGCAGCCCTGGCCACAAAGATCCCATCAGCGATACTCGCCAGAGCCGGCCGGGCCAGAAGCGCGGTGAAGACCGCGGCGAGGAAGTGAGTCCGCATCTGCTGGGTACTGTATTCCGCGACTCTTATTGTGTCGTAGGTTCGGGATCTTGCTCGTGCGGGAGAATGACGGCGACTGATAGTGACGGTAGAAGAGGAAAACGGTGAACAGCGAGAAAGTGGCAATGGCGGTGCTTTCTATGACCGCGTGCTAAAAAGTAAGCCCCTGTGGAGATTTGCGCTACCCTTAGCATGCAGGCTGCACAACCTCATCGCGGATGCGCCGCTGCAAGATGGTGCCACAGCGGCGGGTGCGGCTACTATGTAGACCAGTGCAGGCACGCCGTCAGTTGCATCGCCCCTGATCATGAACACCGCGAGTCTGGATCTGGAACATAAACAAGCCTGGTTCTTGACTGATGGCGGAACCTTGGAGGCCTAAGACAGACCGAGCCTCTCAAGCGCGGAAGGCTAGAGCTTAGCCACAGATGCGGCTCCACTATGAAGCCGCGCTAGGAGCCGGCCTGGTCCTACGGTGCGGCCAGGCCATCGTTAGAGCACGATGCATGTAGCACAGCTATCGGAAAGAGGCACAAATCGAATACATATAGCGATTACAACGGAGGGCGAATTGTGCATTCACCGTTGCGGCAGCCTCAAACTCTGAGTGCCCCGGTGGCTGGCGGTCCCACCTAGCAAGCTGGCACCGCCACAAAGTCCACGGCCACGCAGCTCGCCGACGGCGGCGTAGTCCCCTGGAGGACGAGCTGCTCCGCCGGCGATGCACAGCTCGAGTAGAAAACGGTGTTGCTGTCGTGGTAGCAGCTGAATGGGCCGTCCGTGGGGTTCGGGGTGGCGAAGTTGCAGTGGATGATGACGAGCTCGGCGATGGAGGCACCGGTCTGAAAGACAAAGATGCCCTGCCCGTTGTACTGGCCGACGGCGTCGTAGTCGTCCGGCTGCAGCGTGTTTGCCTTGCGCTGGAAGACGGTGGCGTCGGAGCGGGATGGCACAAGCGTGCCTTGGCCTGTGACCTGGAGGAAATAATCTTTGAAGGCACCGTCCGTCGCACGTGCCACGAAGCTGCCGCATGAAGTGGTGGCGCTGAGGGTAGTGCTTGCCGTCACGGTGGTTACTCCTGCGTAAGGAAGAAGTCAGACGGATAAGGCTTACAACGAGCGAGAAGCAATGACAAGGAGGGAGTCAGATCGGAATAGGATGGGGCAAGGACTCACCTCCGTTGACCGTAGTGATAGAGGTGGCGATTGTCGATGTCGATGTCGTCGCTGCAGTCGCTGTGATTGTTTGCGTGCTCGCCGTGACAGTGCTGTGCGGTATGCCCTGGCAATTGCAGGCTGATGAGAATCGGGCGTAGCCGGAGCAGGACGAGGCGTAGGCCGGTACTAAAGAAGGGCTGACGATCGACGTTGTGCATGGTGTGACCGCAGCACGCTTCTTCTTATTGTACATAGTGGTGGAGATCGTCACTGTTCTGGTCGTAGTAGACGCAAAGGTTGTCAATGTGCTTGTAGACAGGTAGACGGTGGCGACAGAGGCCGCTGCCACCGTGGTTGTCGAGGTCCTGGGTGCTCACAGTAAGCGCATGCAATGCAAGAGTGGAGTAAGCCAAGGATCAGAGCTGCTAAATACATACGTCGCGCAGGGAATGACTGTCGATGCGAGGAGTGATGTGCAGTCGGCACTGGCCTGAGCCGAGCCCGGTTTCGCATTGCTGCCGAACAGCTGTGCAAAAGTAAGTGGTGATTCTCAAAAGGCTCTATAGGCTGCAGGGTATACCGCGCGATAGCAATTGTCACGATTGCAAGTATCCCGAACCTCGAGAAGGCTTGGGGCAGCGACCACACCGAGGGAAAGGGCGGCGACCACGCCGAGAGTCGAAGTGATATGCATTGTGGACAAAACTAGCGACTAGATATATGAGCTGTAATTGTCGAGCAATCCCCGGTTGCTATAGTCCACGGGAAGCTGGAGAAGCTGGGAACGACGCAAACCAGCCGGTCGAAGAGCGGCGCGCGAGCTAGATAAATAGAGTTTTCTAGGGGACAATCCGCCGTTGCGCCGGCGGCCCTCTCGGCCATTAGTTCTGTGCTGGCTGGACCAGCAGCTGCACGAGATCGTCCATCGTGCTTTAGCGAAATGCGATGTGCCACGGAATCCGGAATCCAATCGCGGGCGGGCGGGACCCCCAAGGTGTGGCTCACTAGTCGCATGGCTCTTGGCACCAGGCCTTGGGCTGATCGATCAGTGCCCTTCCAGTGACATGCCCTGAGATCTGGAAACGCCACGAGCTGGTCGTTACCCGAATGGCACTTGACTTACGGCCAGTGGTTTCATGCTCGGTCAGGAGATTTGGAGGCCATGCTGGGAAAAGGTTATCGACAGCTATGCAGAATGATTTTCGGCCGAAAGCAGCGCTGTCGGGGCGTCACGGACTTCTTGTACGATAATGTACAAGCTGCCCACTCCGCTGCTCAAGACTTTATCGATTCAATGCAGCATCGCAACAAATACTCGTCGTCGGATCTCGCCTGCCCAAGCGCGTGGTTGCCGCGCCCGGTGAGTTCCAACGCACAATCACTACGTCCATCTCTGGGCTTGACATCGGTTGGTTGAGCCGGGCATGATTCCACTGTGCTGCTGAGCTGATTTGCAGCTAATATAAAAAGCGTTGCGACGATGCCGTTTCCGGCGCTGATATGCATGCCGGGGTACTCGAGCAAACATCAACGGATGAGAATGCTTCATTTCCAGGGGGCGGGGTTTGAGTGCCATTCATATGTTGTAAAGGTGCACGCAATCACGCGTTCCGACCTTCGGCAGATCCTCATGATGTGCGGATCGCGTATCACTCCCACTGTCGAGTGTTGAAGGCAGCAGACGGGCTTAGAAGGGCCTCTGATGGAGTCTACTGATGCTTCAATCCAGCCTTCTATATCAATCATGGTGAAGCCACTGTCAGATTCTCGGTCCTACTCAACAAGCGATCGAAGGCCTTGCGGGCTGCAGGATTCTGACAAGAACCAGTACGCGGCCGCACCACATACGTTGGCTCGTAAATGAATCAGGTATTCTAGCAAGCCGGCACGGCCACGAACGAAACCGGGGAATTGCTCTGAAAGCTCCCATCCGGGCCCCCGAAGCACACATCCAAGGGATTTGTGTACGATGTACCTGTGTAGTCCTGACTTGGGCAGCCGTTGTAGAACGTGCCGTCATACTGGCCCCCGGCTGCGCCATACTCGATCCCACACGAAAACGGGCCGCTGCTGAGCGTATCGGCGTCGCTGAAGGTGCACATGGGCGCGGCGCTGGAGTCGAAGCGGAGGGCGGGGAACTTGTCGCTCAGCAGCTGTCTGTTGTATTGCAGGTAGCCCGAGTAGCCCTGCTGGCCGTAGAAGACAAAGGGGTCCGTCATCTGGAGGACTGCGGCGTCGGCGATGTTGGGAACGAGGTGGACGGTCGGGTCGGTGGGATTGGTGCTGTCCGCGGCGAGATAGTAGGATGGATACGCTCCACCAGAGGCTTGGGCTCGGAAGAGAGAGCATGGAATTGTTGTGGTGGTGGTGCTCAAGATGGTGGTTGTGCCTGTGTGGACGATGAGCCAATCGATTTAGGACTATTGAAAGAGTCTACTTACCCGGCAGAACTTGAGTTGAGGTTGTTGGAACCGTGATCCTGACCGTGCTTGTTGCAGTCGAAGTCGGCGCAGGGGCAGTTGTGGTGCTCGCAGAGATTCCCTGACAACTGCACGCTGAGGAGAAGCGCGAGTACGCGTCTCCTGAGCAGACAGAAGCGTAATTAGGCAGAGCCAAAGCGGCCACTGTGATAGGCGTGCAAGTTGTATTGACTGTGCGCTTCTTGTTCGCGGCTTTAGACGTCGAGGTGATAGTGATCGTTGACGTTACGGTAGCCGCATAGCTGCTTTCAGTGATCGTATTCTGCGTCGTCGTCGTTACGGTATTAGTGCTTGTGCTAACAACAGTCAGCCGTGAACGAGAGGGAAGAAGGAAGATGACAGATCACACATACACAGCACAAGGTATGATCGTGGTTAGCAACAAAGAAGAGCAGTCCTTGCTAGCCTGAGATGGGCCCGGCTTTGCGTTGGAGCCGAACAACTGTCGAAGACGTCAGCGGGGTTAAAGTTATGTACGGTGGACTCACGCCTCGTAGACAGTTGTCCTTGTTGCAAGCTGCAGCGCGAGGTAAAACGTTATCCGAATTTGCCTCCAAAACGGGGCTTGCTGCGGCGATGGAAGCCGCAACGGCCAGGCACAAGCTTCCCATATGCATCTTGACAAACGAAGTTAAGGCAAAACAAGGCGGAAGCGAAGGAAGATGTGTTATCAGGAAACGGGAGGATCACGCAGGTTTGATCACCCAATGCTTGAGGGGGAAGAGCATGCCCATCTTATGAACGGGAGGGCGGCCGCCTCGGCCAGACAAAGCCTTCGCCGCTCGGTCCCATGGAACGGTCATGATTCAGCGGTCAGGCCTGACGCCACGGGAAGGTCGCGATGGGTAGTCTTAGGGAGCTTGTCGATGCTGGGAAAGGCGGAGCGCCACAGGTGTTGTTCAATTTCCGGAACGCTAGAGGCCGCCACGCCGGCTAACACGGAGTCTTCCCCGACACGCGCCACACACGCGCCTCAGGGGCACCAGACCTCGACCAAATGATAAACGTCGACTATCCAGCCAAGGCTGGTATCCCTGCGAGTAATACCGAACAGGGCTCAAGAGGCCGATGATACAATTATCGCTTTCTCGGGCATCATTCCCGTGCGACAGCGGTAGTCGCGCTCCTACCGGAGCAATGCCAGCGAAGCGGAAGATGCCGGTTAGCAATGTGGGTATCGACGTGTATGGTAACCCGCTTGCAAGCAAGCGAAATCGCACCCTGGGACGGGCTGGATCTTCTGCTGACGGGATGTGGAACTCGCTTTTGCAACAGCATAGTGCCGGTCTTCGGACTACAATGGCAGCTGGGGCCCAAGGCGACCTGCCTTGCGTGCCAGTCTGGAGTACTAGCATTGGTGGCCAGGCCCACACCGGGCAGCACCAACATGGTCAGAGTGGTTCCACGTTCACGCAGTCGGTACCCAATCAATCTGGCTCCGGTAGGTCTGGAGGGTCTGCGAGTACTTACCTGGATACATGGCTTCAATCGATCCCATCGCCGTCCATCGAAGGCCCGGACGGTGCGGCGGCCGGCTCATCACGCGCTCTCAAAGGCAAAGCTCCGGCCGTTGCGCGACCCAACGAGAGAGACTTTCCCGGCGCATGGATCGGCCTCTCCCCGCTTCAATCTGGTGGCAGCTCGGCTGGCAACCGCATGCTATGCACCCCCGGCATAATACCCAGGCCGCGGAAGCCAAAGATCGCCGACGAGGATCGGGTTGTGACAGAGGTGCGCCATCGCTCTTTGTGCACTGGACGTGAACGTACTAATTATTGGAAAATAGGCGGACGATTTCGAAGAGCCGCTCAAGGACCGGGTCAGCTGCAAGTGCGTCGGAGGCTGCGAGAGCCGTTGTAGTTGCAGATCGGCGGGTCTTGGCTGCGGGCATGCTTGTAGGTGTCAGATATGTGCGGTCCCCGCCACAGTAGGAGCGGATGTTGTTGCTGCGACTCCACTCCTCTCAAACCCCACCACAGACTTGGCTGGGCTGGCGTCTGCTTCTGGGGCGCAGATACCCTATGCGGCCACGTCGGGCCCAGCGCAGGCGAGTGCATTTGCACCTGGGGTTGGGGTCCCACCGGCTGCGAGGCTCGCTCTAGCTTCTGGTTCCACGAGCAACATCGGTGGCTCCGCTTCTTCTCCGAATCCTGGGTCGACAGCCAACCCTCCGATTCTAGCCACGAAAATCCCGCAGCCGTGCAGCAACCCTCTGAATGGGATTGCAGAGAAGCTGGGCCTGCCAGCCAACACGCAGGTGACCACTTGCTTCGCGACGTACGCGGCCAAGCACGGCGTCGATTTCGACGACCTACGGAGGCTAATTCCAGAAAATTGTGACCAGACCTGTGTCGAAAATTACGTTGGACGCAATGGCGAGACGTTACAGACGAAAAAGCCGGTGATTGGCAGCGATGAATTGCTGCGCCAGGCGCTGTTCAGATATCAAGGCAAGGCCTACAGCTTCTGGTCCTTTTGTCGGTGGGAATGGAGAGGTATCGATTGTACCAGGCACTGCCGTTTCTGTCGAGCCTGTCGTGATGGGCACGAGTGGCACTGCTCGAGGTGTAAGAGGTGTACATACGGCTTCAGCCTCCCTGGCAAGAGGTGCGGCGACGTTTCCCACTCGTACAAGGAGATGTCGCCGAGATCGCGGCATCGCTCGCCGAGCCTTTATCTGTGGGAGGAGGGTCACAAAGAGAATCTTGGCCGTTCGCCCGATCCAAACCTGTTAGATGGCCATGGCGGCGATCTGTACTCCGAAACCGAGCGCATTCACAGCTCGTCACCCTTTCCAGACGACGTCTCTTATGATTCGACCTCTTCGGACGTTGGCACCGGCCGCGGGGCGGGACAATCTGGGTTTGCTCCGGGTTCTGCGCAAAGAAGAAATCCTACTGGCCGTATCAATGGTGAAACCGCCGCAGCATCTCTAGGCAACCAGTGTTTATCCGGCACCTCCAGCGGCTGTGCCCAAGGGGATAACCCAAGCGAAGCCCTTCATGGACTTGCTCTTAGCCTAGCAGGCTTGGCCGGCCTGTTCAGCGGATCAAGTGCCTCTCGCGCGCCGCTCACATTGCAGCAGATTGAGGACGAGCTTGACACGGTCTTTCTGTCGTTGTCCCGCGCTCAACTTTACCCGCACATCGTTGCGCTCGTGGAGGAGCTGGCAACGCCGCCGGCAAAGGCCCGTAAGCGACTGGGATCGTTGATGGCGAAGCGCTGAGGTAATGATCATTCAGTCTTGGCATATGGATGTTGCTGTTGCGGCATGACGAGCAGCGAGTACGGTCAGAAGCACATTGTTTGCGCATCGAGGCGGCGGGTGCCAACTGGAGCTTCGGCTTTTGTGCGATCTGATTCGATGACGAGCCGTACATTGGTGGTCAAGAGGCTCGTTGAGGTGGTTTGAGACGCGTGAGTTGGCCAAAAGATAGAAAGTCTGTTACGACTGAATCCATCAAGGCGTTGAAAGAATGTCCGCAGGCTTGAGCCGAGGGCACTACAAATTTGGAGCAAAGGAAGTGGTGGTGTCGTGCAAAAAGCAAGCTTGCAGTGACCTTAACCGCGCGGCGTAGGACTGCGCTGGATCACAAACATCGTATCGGCACGACGGCTGTGTTCACCGCATAAAGTCTTGGCTGGCCAGTCATACATGGATGCTTGGGAAAGGGGAGCGTCATATGGCTTATAGAGTGGAGGTTGAATGTCGATCACGCCGCGGCCGCTGTTCGGAGTCACCACCGCAAGCCCGGGTATTTGATTGGCGGACACGCGTCACGAACGCGCGACGCGAACACTTTTCCCACATTCCCCAGAACTTAGGTACATCCCTCGGCTGTCGAAGTCAGACCTTAGCCCGGTCTCACGGTTGTGTCTCGATTCACCGGTTGCAGACCTGAAGCTCGATTTCCAACAGCCATGCCGCCTCTAAAGCGCAAGTTGCCCTCTGGCGACCCAGCTGACGATGCGTTGGGCAATATCTATCCGATCAGACAACCCCGTAGACTTCGTAAGGGGGAATCAATTTGGTCATTGTACGATGCATACTTCGAACCTGCAAATATCCGTTGGCAACAGGCACTCCAAAGGGGGTCGCCGAGCAGCTTCCCGAGGGAACTGCCTACTTTTGCAGATTCTAATACTCGAGTTGCCGCAAATCAAGGGCATCGTGACGGGGATCGCAATGCTCAGAGCAGTTTGACAGGCGCCCCAACACCCCACAGTCGTGCTGGGGCCAGGGTGACGGGCGGGTCTTCAATAAATCGGACCAATGCTCAAGGGCCACCGACCCCAACACTGGCAAGTTCCCTCAAAGGACCGTTCTTAAGTCGCAACGTCATGACTCCATCTGGAGCCCTCTCTCATTCGATACCGCAATCTAGCGATAGGCTCATCTCTAACCCGTTTGCCACCCAGTCTTCGTTGCAGTCGAGCATAGCTTTGGGTAGTCATCATCATTCCAGTTTGGGCAGGGCAAGCAGCATGTTTCGAAGGAGGAGTATTCCCGATGAAGACCGCGAGGTAACAGAGGTAAGGCATGATCCTTATCTAAGCGCTGGATGCGGCATACTGACTATCGGGAACCAGGTACAGTTCTTTCGGGAAAAGCTCTTGGGTGACATTGGCTGCAAGTGTACTGGAGGCTGCACCGGGCGATGTGGATGCAGATCTGCCGGCGTCGGTTGCTCGTGGACTTGCAAGTGCTGGGAGTGCCCTCGGCCTCTGCCGCCGGAGCTGATGCAGGCCCTCGAGGCCGAACATGCTCTGAAACAGGCAGCGGCTGCCGCCGCGGCGACGTCTGAGCCTAATGCGCAGACGACTGGCGGGGAGAGCTCTGCGCCAGTGTGCGGAGGTACACACCCATCTTCTGTTCCCGCCGAACTCAACGCAGAGCCTCTTCCGACCCCTGTCGCGATGGAAGTTCCTGGAGTCTCTCATCCAACTGCCGGTCCGTCGAGGTGTGACAGCCCACCTTACGTCCGGCCGAAGATGTGCACCAATCCTCTCACGGACGTTGGAGACAGGCTTAGGCTCCCGATCAATGCTCAGGCGACCCTTTGCTTCTCCACTTTCGCGGCCAAAAACGGCGTCGATCTCGAAGATCTTCGAGCTCGCATCCCAGAAAACCCCCACCTAGAATACGACTCAGAATACAATGGGCTGAACGGCAAACCACCCAAGGAGAAGCCGGCCGTCGGGAGTGATGATCTGCTAACCATGGCACTGTTCATAGACCATGACGATGTCAGCAACTACTGGTGGTGCTTCTGTCGGAGCAGTTGGCAGGAAGGATACCGTACTTGGCATTGCAAGCGATGCAAGGAATGCCGGGATCATGGTGGATGGCACTGTGGTGTATGCAATAAATGCTCCTACGACACCGGCGTTCCCTGTCCTGGCTGCGGCGGTGTACACAGCGATTACAGTCGCTTGGCAGCCGAGAGACGCCGGCAATCGCCGAGTCTTTCGTTATGGGAGGACGATGCCGATGGTGGGCTTGATGGGAGTTCCAACACCTATCCGGACGATGCCTCCATCATTTCCATTTCATCGGGTGACGACTCTGACCACGAGTTGGAGAGACCTAGAGCTTGGTCGGGGGTCGGAGGAAGAAGACATGTCCTGAGTCGCGAGGGGCTTGCGACAAACGCAGCGTTGCCCAGCTACAGAGATTATGCCCACAGACTCAGCCGTTTCGATGGCGATTGCAGGCTCCACGCAGCCGGCGATTCTCGGCACCACAGTCCTCACTCTTCTAGTCTTGCTCCGAGTCCAGCTGGTACGAGCAACTCCGGTGGCGCAAACACGCTGCAGAAGGTCAAGTACACGCTGCAGTCGACCCCTCTGGGGGCTTTCCCGGCCAATCTGCGATCTCATGTCGTTGCGATCTTGAACGAGCTTGAGAGGTCCTCCGTGCAGGCTCAGCGGCCCTTTGGATCCTCAGTGGCGAATCGATGATACTTAATCGTCAACCCAGGTGAAAGGTCCGTATACTATGTTTGCACAACAAACGACTGGGTATCAGATTTGCAACAGTGGTATTCCCAAACATGCGCCAGCTAAATGAAGTCCAGGCAATTAATCGGGTATCGCCATCTCTTTTCTTGCCGGCTATGGACAGTACTGAGGAAGCAAAGTCGAGGCATTCTCGATCAAACAAGCTTGCGCCACGGCCACATTGTACTGTTTCACAGTGTAAACCGCGGATAGGACGCCATATGCAATGCCGCAGATAGCCAACAGGAAGACTATCACGTTGAGCCAAAGCATCGAAAAGGTTTGCAGCTTCCGCCGGTTCAGCAGCAACTGGTGCAGGGACTGCGGTTCAGCCTCTGGAGACCGGCAGAGAGCCTCGAGATGGCGGCCCCAGTAGGTGTAGTCGTTCAAGTTCTTCGATGGCGCTACTTCGCGATAACCAATGTCGTAAAAGACTTGCCCTTTGCCTCGGAGGAACCGCCTCGTTCTTGGGTCTTGCGGACACAAGAGGCTGATTGTATCGAATGTCTCTTCTACAAAGTTCTTGGGGAACGGGCTTTCCTTGGGGTGCTGTAGGAAGTAGCTTAGACAGATCTTATGCTTGTAGATGCAAAGTCTCGTCTGATCACTGCTCTCATCATAGTAGAGAGATAGATGGTCAAACAGATTGTCGGTCCAGATCACTTTGACCGAGCATTCCTCATGCAGGCGGCGAACATTAAGCCATGCCAGTGGGCGTACTGTGTCCTTGCTCTGGTCCACGTCTACGCTTTCTTTAATGTCGTCAAAGGACCTGCTCACAAAGTCTTCGAAGGACTCATCGTCATTCCACGGATAGTGTGTGCTGTTGCCGCGTATCTGCCCATTTCTATCGGCATCCGCGCGCACGTTGAGCGTAAGGTAGAGTCGCACTACCAGATCGAGTGTTCGGCAACGACTCAACGGCCCGCTCGTAGGATCAAAATGTTCACTAAATTCGCTCTGCAGTTGGGCCTTGGTCTTGGTTTTGTTCTTCGAAGAGAATTGTCTGACCAGTGGCGCGAGTCGATCAATTGATGCAACAGCATATGTGGATGGGTTTCTCCTCCCGGTTCGTCTGCTCTCCTCGAGGACAAATTCAAGATAAGGGGAATAACTCAGCGCATCTAGCTTGAAGCTGCCTGGTGAATGGAACACACCAATAATCTCCTCTTTCAGCTTTTCATTGCGCTTGAAAGCTGTCACTTTCGGGAGATTATTCAAAGGAAAACGGGGTGAGCCAGCCGTCATGCCGGAGAGCTTTAGTGGATCGGGGACTCTGTAACTTGCTGCTACTCATATGGATGATCGCGTCCCTGACGACTTCATGCTACGGTGGAGCTCTTGTCAATCTTTATCCTCACCCTGCTGTGCTGCGCCTCCACCTGGTCATGCAGGGCGAACAGTTGCATTGCCTTAGCGTAACCCTTTCGAGGCGCAACGAGCGGTCTGCATGCAGATGGGCTCGAAGCCGCGGCTGATTTCGGAACTTTGCCAGATCTCATCGTGAGGCGTTTATCACCGACTCGTCACATTGACTCGAAGCCTTTGTTTTGCTCTTCACCTGATCGAGCGGGAGGACGTGGAAATGCGCTCGAGGTTGCCGTGCGGAACAGCCGTACAGCGCACCGGTCAGGGTTTCACTCTCTTGCCGTCTCGTTATACCGTCCGCAGGTATATGGTCGGAGCGCCTCTCATGAGCTTTCGCCAATGAAGTTGAAAGCGATATAGCCAAGAGTCATCAGCCTGATGCTGTAGATCAAATATTTGGCGTGCGAGGTAACTAAGAATAGGATCACGGGCTTGATCAAATTGAACAATTCGATTGGTGATTGGCTGATGCATTCTCAGCCTGATAACGAATCTGCCCCGCATTTCCTTGGAGTCCGAATCGATGGCTGCTGCCGAAGCGTGAACAGTCCGTCGTCTCTATCTCTTTCCACGAGGATGCTGAGCGACGTGCAAGCGCTCTCGAGAATGAGCGCTCAAACAGCCAATGACTGAGGCGCGTACGCGCTTGAACGGGGCTCACGTCGCGACCGCTGTGATCGGAGGCAACTTGCGCAGGGTGTTGCAACCCCTCCACGCGGTAAGTAACAAGCCCCAATCAAAGAGCTACATAGTGGCCTGACCTGCCTGACGTAGGGAAAAGCGATGTCCGACGATGAGCAGGTGAACCCGTGCTGCAACTTGGCAGATCCGGCGTGGCCCGGCAAACACACTGCTGTGCCGGTTGATGATCCAAGCCGTGTCGACTGCGTAGCCCGCCTAGCGAGCATAGGCACCTCACACGTCTGGTTGGGAAGGAAAACATCCTTTCCAATCTGCGTCAGTGCGCAAAGCCAATGGGACAGCAAGGATCATAGCATCATTGAAAAAAACCTTAAGCACATTCATGATAAGGCTGTGAAGAAGTATGACTGGGAGAAAGCGACCATCGACCCAGAACTATGGATGGCCGGACTCGGTGGGCATTCCAAGTCTGGTAATCACCCTTCGCATTTACGTTTGACGGTGGTCATTCGGTGCGAAAACATCAGGGTCATGTGGAGAGTCCGGCAGGAATTGAAGACCCTAGCGGCATGGCCTCCGGCCTATTGCCAGCGCGACGTCTACCTTCTCAATACCGCAAAGCTAGCCTCCGACGTCTCCATGACAGAGGCCCTGGTTGTTGGAGGTTTGGAGCCCTACTATACCGCCCATCTCCTTCTACCAAAAAGGCAAACCCTTCCTACTTCTGCACAGGGTTTGCAAATCATTGTTACTACCGATGCTGGCTTCTCAGGGCGCTGCACTCTCGGTGGACTTGTACAGATTGGTGACGTAACATACGGAGTGTCTGCAGCACATGCGTGGGATCCGGCCACCGAGGATGTAGGTCGCGATCGGATGCCATTTGGACTTGTGTCGTCTCATGTACGAGACCTGCCCAACGGAAGATCAGAACGAGACGGTCCATACGACGGCAGCCGTGGAGACTCCTCGTCAGTTGACTCATGGGATCCAGGAAGCCTGTCTGACACAGACGACTGGTCAGAAGCACCGCCGGCAATCGATTGGGCCGGCACTCATGAACATGATGCACATTCGCTCCCGGATGGCCAAGATAACATGGAGGTTGACTCGACTACCGCGATGGATGCACAGGACGATTTCTATCACTTCCCCATTGTCTTGAAGTCCTTTCGCTTTGATGTTGACAGCAGCAGACCCCAGGTCATTAGTGGTCAGCTTGGTAAGGCTGCCATAGACATAGCGCTGTTCGATCTCGGTCCACTCTTGACTGGCATGCTTTGCAACGAATATCATCTCGACGGCGGCAATCGATCAATCGAGGCAATGCGTTCCCAACTTGATGGGACCAAACAACGGGATGCGGAGGTAGTGGTACTTAGCCCCAAAGGACCCCGCAAAGCAACTCTGTTACCAGGGATTACATCTTTCCGCACCAGCAAGGGAATGCTACGGACGGAGCAAATCGAATTGGAAGAACCTTTGGGTGAGTTAACGGAGAGCCAACGTGAAGCAACGAGGAAGTGGCCCTTACTGAATCCCATACAGAACTTGGTTGCTCTGGCTCCTGGGTAGTACAGGGCAATATCCTTCTGGGTCATGTCATTTCGATATATTGCATGGAACCATACGCTCAGGTGGTGATGGCGAACGACATGATTCACTCTGTACAACAACTAGATATCTGGACGGCCGGAACTTCCATCATCCTCCCTACCCGCGATACCGAAACGTGGGCTCTCAGCTTGCAGAGACGAGAGGAAGGGTGGACCATCGTGCACTTTGCCGCACTTGAAGGGTCTGGCGCAATGATTTCTGCCCTGCTCCAAGCTGGAGCGGACCTGACGGTGCGAACCCATAGATCTATAACGGCTCTACACATAGCATCCGCTTTCGGTCTCCGGAAAGTTGTGGAAGTGCTTCTCGGGGTCCGACCAACAGCGCTGAGTTCGCATGTTGTGCGGCAGCTTCGTAAGCTTCTTGGCAGAATCCGACATAGATTGGCTGCTCGTGGCTCAGAAATAACAATGGCAGCCCACCCAGTCAGGGATGCTATCAATGCATTAGATGGGGATGGCCAGACAGCACTTCATGTGGCTGCAGTAAATGGCCACCTGGATGTTCTAGACCGCCTCATCGACGCGGGTGCGGGTATGGAAGTGCCGACGAAGGAAGGATGGACACCTTTGCATTCGGCTGCAGCCAAAGGGAATGCGGCCATCACACGCGCCCTATTAGCTGCAGGGGCAAGGTCTGACGCTCGTGATGTACATCGAAGGACGGCATTGCACTTTTCAGCGCGGGAAGGCCACACAGAAACCTCGAAACTGCTGCTGAAGTATGGGGCTGATACGGAGGCATCATCGGACCGAGGCGAAACCCCTTTGCACCTCGGAGCCTTCTATGGTTACGAGGATACGGTACGTTCTCTGCTCGCAGCAGGAGCAGACGTTGCCGCACGCGACAAGACTGGGTGGACGGCATTACATTTCGCGGCTCACGGTGGCTCCTCTGAGATCATACAGCAACTTATCCACGCCGGATGCGACGTTGTAGCATCTACGAAGGACCGTCTAACGGCGCTTCATATCGCGGCACGGTACAGCAGAGAGGCGGCTGTGCAACTATTGCTCGACAATGGAGCCAATCATGCAGCTCGCGCAAACAACGGCGCCACGGCTCTGCACCTCGCCGCAGAGAATGGCTCGCTTGTCATCGCACAGGCGCTGCTCGAGGCTGGCGCCGACGTTGCCGCCTGTACGAATGAGGGCTACACTACACTCCACTTCGCAGCTGAAAAGGATCACACAAGTGTTGTATTGGCCTTGGTAGATGCCGGCGCCAACCCGGATGGCTCCGCGAGCAAGGACATTACGCCACTACATCTTGCCGCTACCCATGGTCGGACGGAGTCAGCACGACAACTTGTGCAACATGGAGCAAACATCCATGCAAGAACTGAGGATGGGTGGACCGCAGTACAGCTCGCGCGTCACTATAAACATTCACAAGGTGTGGAGACCTTGCTGAATCTTGGTGCTCGCGATGTGCCTTTGAGGCTTCTGAGGCCTGCACAGCCTGTTGCCAGCGGGTATCACGATCCGTACTTGGCCCGTAGCGACACGGGTCCCGCATCGGATTTCGCGGAACGCCCTCCAGCGTTGTACACACCTTTCTCTGGTGCCGCCGCAGCCTCATACGAAACGGTATCGGCGTATAACCTTCAGGCTTCTTCTCATTATCACTCTAGAGGTTCTGGATCCCAGCAAGTTATCGATCCATCCCGAGTTCCAGCCGGCTACTATCTAGCATCCGATGGGCGCATGTATCCAATCGCTACCCTGCAAAACTTCAATGTCCATTGAGGAAGCAGCATTGGAAGTGGCTTCCGGGTCTCTGTTTTGATGAAGGGTGCCTATCAGGCTATTGAAAGGGGCATAAGGATGGTGGCGCGATGTGCCGACTGGAATGAACCCTGGTGCTCGCTCAAGGAGAGGCAGTTTCTTCATTTCTTGGTGACCAGAGTCCATGAACTTCATATTGTGAAGGAGCTGCAAAGAGGTAGACTCGTAGACCTTCCCTTAGCGCTTCATAGATGCTCTAGATCTTCTCGCGTGGCACGGCGAGCGGAAAGATGGATTTCTGCATCGACTTGTGGAATTTCGCTTCCGTATGCTGTAATGTGGCTAGCATCAACGGCGCGCTGTATTGATTCATCTACCCTATATGATCCAATGAATGATAGATGGTACACCTTACAATCTCCTTCAGTGGTTTGACTACATAGGCATAGGATCCTGTCAAATCAATGTCTTCTTCATCGACACTGCGCCCTTTAAGAGCAGCCATCGGCACCACGAGATATAACATTCCATCGTCCCTGTGAAGACCATTAGCCATGTGTCCGACTGAATGGGAGACCTGAATGCAAAACGTCCTAGACAGCACTTACACTTGTGAACTCCTGACCATTAACAATGGTCTCACTCCCGAAGGCCCCAACGGTAGGGACAGTCTTCTGACATCCATTTGTTATGTCCTGGCCGACAAGGGCCACGGCGCCGAAGGAAATTGTGATCGGGAAGGAGTTCTGGGAGCGCAGGTCAGATCAAGCCGTTTCGACCGCGTGGACGGAGCTTTAACTACATCATTACAGGCCCATAAAGCGCTGCCATATACGTCCTGCTTCGAACAAGCAACGCGAACACATCTGCTAGGGCCGGCGGGGATGCTCAACTGATAACCCAGGCGAGATAGGGCGGCCAGGTAGTTGGTGTTGGAGTTGGCCACGGACGCGAGGCCGTAGTCCGGCCAGTTCCAGCAGATCCTCTGCAGGGATAGTGAGCAACAGCATTGGGAAGCATTGGTGTAAAGGTGTTCGCTGAACTTACATCGTTCCTGCGCTGTAAGTCCCGTGGGGTTCGAACGGGGGTGCTGAGGGCTAGGTCCGGCAGTGGTCCAGATGAATTGGCAGGAGGGACGATAAGCTTTATACGATCAGTACAGTTCCAGAACTTCCTCGCAAAGATATTGAGTGGTCACATACCCCTCCGCCGGGGAGCGAGTAGGAGGTTGGCAGACCCCGGGCAGCGAGCTCTTCGGCAAGCCCGGAATCCGCAGGCCCTTCAGCAATGGGCGACGCGGATACCTGCTCTGGTTTAGCAGTCTGTCCCGAGTCTGCATGGAATGAAGCTCACCAAGCAAAGCATAGGGATGCAAAGGACGAAGAGCTTGGGAAACGACTGAAACATGATTTAAAGTGGAGGACTGAGGTTTGAAATGAGTGCGACAGGAGGAGGGAGGGTAAGGCAAGTATTAGGAGCTGAAGATGAAAGGCTGTTGACAATCCAGCATTTGATCACGAGCTCTTTCCAATCTTGTAGTCTTTTCGCTGCCCCTTAAACACCGTAAGCCGGACCGAACCGCTGAACGCCGGTCAGATTGACGCTGATGAAGGAGTGGATGGCGGGAAAGGCGCTGCTGACAAGCGTTATGGTGGCTGCTTGTGGCAGCCAGTGACTGCCATTGTTCTGCTCCCGTTCGAGGAAATGGTGATGTTTGTGGTCGTACCAGCCTCATACCTCGCGCGACGAACCCAAAGCGGCGTAGTCGGTGAGCCCCTGAACAACCAACTTAGACGGTTTTGCGCAATATGAAGGTTTGTTTTGTCTTTTGACCATGACAATCGGAATTTCAGAATGGCATTGCAACCCCTCGATGTTTGCCTGGCGCGTCATTGGTTTGGGAACGTGCTGATCGATCGGCAGATTCCTGATAGGCTGATATCGGGCGGCATGCAGGGTATTTGCGAATCCGATTGCGCACCCGCGATTGCGTCCACGAACTGCAGTGCAATACGAATGTATGCTATTATCAACGATACGGCCAGTCGGGCAAAGAATTGTTGCTCATCCTTCCTGGAATGCTACACAGGGTAAACGGGAAATCCGGACGGGGCGTACTTGGCACCAAATTCGACCGATTACCTTAATCTTTAATTACTCTGCAATTTTTTGCAAATCAAGGAAGCCATCCACAACGTTCTGGGAGGGAGCTGTGTTAGTTGACCATGACGTGAAGTATACGGAAAGCAACAGCTTCTCTCTCGAGGATCAGGGGACGCGTAGGGGGCCGGGTCTCATCTTGAGGTGTGTTCCAGTAAACTGTACACGTGGATTGATACTATACTGAACAGCAGCCATAAGCCGCGTTGATACCAATGATGAAGAGTAGATGCTGAAGCATTGTTACAAATCGGTAGATTCTTGTTCGTGGGCCGGGGCGGAATTGGGCTTAGGAGGGCTGAGGCTCCGCAGAGGGTTTTACTCAGGTCCTAACAGCAGAGATCAGAGACAACGTCTACTGTGTCTACGATGATATGGAGACCCATCCCTGGATCTTATGCAACAAACATAATGTTGGTGGAACGGAAGAAGTATTGAAGAGCCCTATATGTTCCAAGGTTACTCCAAAGTTCCTCATTACGTCAGTAAGACGCTAGGCTTCATTCGGCCTCTCTCGCGTCTGCGCACGCAAGTCCAGCGGCTGCCGCACAGCACGGGAGACGGCGCGCATCGTATTATCTGGTAAATTCTCCAAGGTTGTCTTCGCTTGATGTGTGCCTTGAGTTCCAATTTCTGGTGACTCATGGCTTATATCTATCGTAGATCTGGCTCTACAGACGACGCTTCGAGCGCGACAACATGGCTGTGCTACAGATCTGCTCGCCAGTTTGACATGATTTTGTTACCTTCGCTTTGACTCCTACGCACGACTCTGCTGTCCATATCGTCTCTCTTCATCTATTCTCTTTCTCGCATGGGCTGTTCATTGGAGTAGCTGCGATTCTCGACGCTGCCCAATGCTTCCGATGATCAGGCATCTTAACAAGCAGGACTGTAGTACCGATTTGTTGCGACTCTTGTCGATGTGTAGAAAGCGCGCAGCGGCCGGAGTCCGCGACTTTGCCCTGCATCAACGCCGGCAGATCATCACCCGCGTTGACGTTTCGGGATCGCCTTGTGCATCTGTCGCTGGCTGACGTAACATGCAGTTTCCGCATTCGCCTCTATATCAATAGGTTTCCGATCTGCTCTAAATTGGAAAGGCAATTCTTCTAACCCGATTTCAAGCTTCACTCAACCATGGCAGATCTCACTCCAACCAAAGTGTATTTCAAAAGCTTCGGCCTCGCCATCGCAGGCGACCTGTACAAACCCGCATCTGGCTCGCCCGACCGCAAGAAGGCCGCCATTGTCGTCGGCCACCCCTTCACCGGCGTGAAAGAACAGACGGCCGGCGTGCATGCTCAGGCACTCGCGAAAGAAGGCTTTTACGCTTTAGCCTTTGACGCGGCCTACGGCGGCGAGAGCGAGGGCGAACCGCGCGGGCTGGAGCACCCAAGTCAAAGGGCCGAGGATGCGAGGGCGGCTGTCACCTATCTCCAGACGCTGGGCGAGATCGACTCCGAGCGCATCGGAGCGTTGGGCATCTGCGCCTCGGGTGGATACATTGCCTTTGCGGCGCAGACGGACCCGCGGATGAAGTGCGTGGCGACCGTGAGCGCGATGTGCACTGGGCGGGCTTTCAGAGAGGGGATGAAAGGCACCGATGACACGCCCCCCGAAGCCTTGCAGGGTGCACTGGCAGCCGGCAGCGAGGACAGACTCGCTGTCACCAAAGGTGCGGAGCCGCAGCGGTGGCCACTGTTCCCCGAGGACGCGGCGCAGCGGGCGAAGATGTCGCTTGTCACGCAGGAAGGGTGGGAGTACTACAAGGGGCCACGCGGGAAGCACGAGCGGGCGCCGAACACGTTTGTGGCGTACAGTGCATCGTTGCTGGGCAACTACGCGTCCTTCGACTACGTGCACCTCATCTCCCCAAGGCCGCTGCTCATGATCATTGGGTCGAGGGCTGAATCTGGGTATTTCAGCAAGGACGCCATTGCTACGGCGGGGGAGCCGAAAGAGCTGTATGTGGTAGAGGGCAAGACGCATCTGGATCTTTACGATGATTTGTCCGGTCATCTGGCGAAGCTGGTGGATTTCTTTGGGAAGCACTTGTCGTTGTAGCAGGGAACTCCTTCCTTCCGCACCGGTTCTCTATCGAAAGAGCTTGGAGAGCGGCTGTCCAAGATCGGACGACTGCGTTATGATTTGACGATGCGACGTTGGCTCTTCGAGTCCTTCCTGCCCTGACAATGCGGCTCGGAGAAACACCGTTAGACAAGGAATATGTTCCTTTCGTCAGGACATCATACTCCAGAATGCAGGAAAGAAGCTTGATCTTGATGACTATATCTTCCCCGGTTCGGGTTGCCCGGAGTGGGAATGCAATCACCTGGGAAGCAATGGTATGTAATCAAAACTGCAGTGTAGTATCATCGATCATCTTGTCCTCAAATCTTGCAGTTCCCATCTGTCAACATACAGATTGCATACAGAATTGCTGTACGTTCTGACGGGGATTTCACTCGACTTCAAAGGCCGGTGAGCGCCTCTGAGATCATTATTTCAATCAATCTTAGCAGCATGATGACGTCTCTGACCGAATAAGGATTCCAATGGCATTTCCTCGAACCCGACTCTACCGCATAGTGGGAGGACGGCTGCAAGCTGCTCAAGGCGGTGATGCCCGAGTAGGGACTGCATCTTGATGGATCTCAGAGTTACCGCAGCTTCCGAACCTGCCCTAATCTTTCCTATCAGCTCCCAGTGGACAGGTCTCGTCGTCCCCTCCATGGCGTCGTCTCCGCTTCGCAGATGATCCAAGGGCTAGTTCAATAACTTTTCGTACGACACCAATCCGTACGTGCTACATCGAGTTAGGCGGAATTTGGTTGCAGCAGCCGAGGTAACGGTTCCGGCGGAGGGGCCATTCCCATCCTGAGAATTGCGGTCCTCTAATGTGTCAACGAACTAAGAGCGATGTTGTCCCGCTTGCTGAAGACATAGCGGTTGTTTGAGGTGAAGTTCGACTCGGTGCGTATAAGCGGAGTTTGCGTCGCTCTCCTCGCTTTCACTCAATTGGCCATTAGCGGGTAATTAACGGCACTACATACCAAAGGCCACACTACCTGCACGCCCAAGGCATCCGGCTGCGCGCTCCGAGGTCCAGATCAGGCCGAGTCGACAGCCAATCATCCAAAGCCGGCCATTAGAATTGGCGATGCGGAGCGCCAAATACGCGCATCGTTGTCAGCCTTAGCGGCCAGACAGCTGCAGAACCGAGCGAAAAGGCCGCGTTTCACGTTGAACCCCGCAACCACGAACTGGATGCACGGACGCTTTCTGTCAGTCAGCATTGAAAATCTCGAAAATGGAATTTCGAAGGGCGTGAAGCATGCGAATCGCTGCATTGTGCTGCACTGAGGCCCGTCAGACATCGTACTACGAAGCTTTCCATCACTTGACACTGCGTTGCGAAGTAGTACGACAATACATCTGCCCATACTGCAGTCCCAGAAAGAGCGATCTTCGGCGCAATCTAATTCGGCCGAGCAGAGATGTTCAAAATGTCTCAATTGTCTTCTCAACTCGGTACAACCTCTCATTCGAGCAGTCCGAGACATGGATGCGAGCATAGCGACAAGCCGAAACGAGATAGAGACAGATTACAGGTCTTCGAGCACCAGATCTCCCATCCGCTATCGCAACCCCAAGTCCAACCGCGAGATAGGCGACTCGGCACATGAGCCCTAACGCGGCAATCCGGCCAGTGAGGGTTGTAAACGAGGTGAACGAAATGAGGGTTGCGCAACAACGTCCATTGTTGTGAAGTCGATCTACCATTTCAGATACATTGACCTTCATGAGGTCCGAGCTGCCACCGGGTTGCTCGGTTCGAACGAGCCGAGCAATCAATATGTCGGCGGCCAATGGGGTTGTCGGAAGCAAATGGACTTCCTCGGCCAGAGTTGATACATATACCTTCGACAGGCCCCAGGAATCTGAAGGTCGTGCGCAACTCCATTACGGACGTCCACCTCCGCAAAGGGACCAGATAGGCCCAGCCATTCTCTTGAAAACACTGCGTCCAGCCACCGACCCGATCCACTCCTTTCCACCGCCACAAGCAGCAGGCATGAAGGTCACACTCCTCGCACTCGCCAGCACCCTGGTCGCCAGCTCAACGGCTGTGGTCCTGCCCCGTGCAAACCCCACATGCGCTAAAGTGGCTGTCCTTTTCAGTCGCGGCACCTTCGAACAAGGTGACTTCGGAATTGTGGGCGGCCCATGGGTGGCGGCGATCCAGGACGTGATACCCTACGGTCAGATCTATTGGGGGAACAATTACGATAACAGTGTTTTCGGGCAGGTCAACAAACCCTGCGGAGCAGAGGACTATTCTGACACCGAGTTTAGGTACTTATCGGGCGGAAGTGAATCTGGCACGGAGTCCATGCTTGCCAAGGCGAAGGACCTGGTGGCGACGTGCCCCGGGATCCAGCTTGTTTGGGGAGGATACTCGTACGTCATCTCCCTGGTCTCGCTTGAGAGAAAATGGTGAAGCATGTCCGATGGCGGTAGGCTGACAGCTCCACAGTCAAGGCGCACAGGTCGTCCACAAGGCGCTAGGGAGAGCACCATACAACGTAAAGGCCGCCACGAAGGCAGTCGTATGTCGTCCTCTACTTGGACTGTTGTTGTTTCCAGTCAGCTGACTCAGATAGGTCCTCTTCGGCGATCCAGACGATGGGCAGGCCATACCCGGAATTTCGAGCAGTATCATCAATACAGACTGCGATCCAACAGACCAAATTTGTAAGGGTATAAGCATAATAGGAACGGGGCATCTCGCTTACGGCAAGGACGCGAATCGGCTCGCAAGTTGGGTCAAATCGAAGCTATCCCTTCCCTAGAGAGTCTCCGCTTGCTGGGGTACGGTCGCGGCACGCAGTAGCTTTCTGTCACCATAAGATTAAAAAGCGGTTGAACAACCGGAAACGGGTCCAGCCGGTCATTGAATACTCATAAAATTGATCGATGTGGGACCAGAATCCCAAACTTCTTTTTACACAATGGTTTAGCATTCGAGTCAGCTGTCCACCCACGAGCGTCCCTTGGCAGTGCATTTTCCCCAACTACAACAAGTCCAATTCAGAAAGCATCGCAGTCCAGTCATCAGGGACGCTCTTCGCCGTCTCCCTGCCCCGAGCTTATGCAGACCCATGGAATGCCCGGGTCAGGTCCAGTCTACCGCAAACATCATGAGGTGTTCGGGGTTGTGATAGCGAGGTCATGAAAGCCAACGTCTTACCTTATTTCTTGCTGCCGAGGGTGGGTCAGGCGTAGTTGCCACGATCAGCATTTTCGAGTAAGTTGGCGAAGGTGGTTTCGCATTCAGCCTCTTTGAATCCCTATTCGCAACGTGCGCCGTAGCCAAGTCAGCCACCGTCTGGATCGTACCCTCGATTATCTCCATAGCTGATAAAGCTTTGTCCACGGACTGGTGGTTTCGTCTGTAGAACCTTCATAACGGCTAGAAGTGTATGCCGCAGATGAACGTGTAGCTTGACACCTGCAGCCGTCCGGTGTTCTTGTGTATGCCGTAAGGGCAAGGTAGCAATGCCGGCCGAAATGGACCGTAAAGCGTAGAGAAGAGGCATGCATTGGCTCATAATACATGCACCGATGAGCCGGACAGGGCCTTCTGCAGCCATTATCCAGAAGGACACGCTGTGTTGGACACTGAGTCTGCTGCTTCCAACGAGTCGATGACCGTGCTGGACGCAGTGATTGCGGCAGGGGTGCATATCCACCTTAAAGCTAAGCTGAGGGGGTTCTCCATTCCAAGGTCGTCGAGGCAGTAAGAGGGCTTGCCCTCAAAGCCAACCATTGCATAATTCTTGCTGGGAAAGGAAATCGCAGTGGTCCCCGAATTCAGGAACGGAGGCCAGGATATAAGTATTAAATTCTCGGGGTGGAATTATGACTTGTTCATGCTCTTTTCACTTCGCATCGGCTGATGAGATGTAGGAATCATGTTGAAAGGAGCCAAGGACGGGCACTGTGTGGTAAATATACCCAACTCATGGGGACGGTACTGCCGTCACTGGATTTTCAAGCCTTTCAAGTTTATGGTATAGGACTTCATACCGCCTCTATGCAAGTATACTTGTTCTTTCAATTGAAGCCGGCGGGACTCTGATGCAAGTTTTGCTTGGGCGACCTTCCGACCCCAGTCAATTGGGGTTTGATTTCTTCTAGCGATACGATCACGACAGCATCATTTGACTCTTGCTTTAGCGTCGGCGGAGATGAACGAAAGGCGTCAATCTACCGTCGTGGTAGGTCTGCGTAGCGGACTTCCCCAAGACTTGATCTGGCGGCGAGGAAATGATCGAACCTTGCCAGTTACGGCCTACACAGACTGTCTCAACGTTCGGGAGCTGAATGTGGATCTGCATCGGAGGGTCTGTTGTGGCGCATTTGGTCCTTGGGTGAGCTACACCTATGCTCGGCACAACCAGCCAGTCGGCCATGCCTGATGTTTTCTTAAGCATCGCTAAACAAGCGCTCAAATGATCTATGTGGGAAGCACCGGCCCGAACACTCGCTTCTCATTACACGGCAGCTATGGAGGCCTCGAGTACAAACGGCCAGCGGCATGAAGACTGCGAGGCCGGGTGGTGTACCGATCTAATGCCGGGACCTCCTCACCAGGCAGTAAATGGCAACCCGGTTCATCCCCACCACCAATCTCCACCTAACATACCTATCGTTCACTCCTCAACACGTTCGACTTCTCACTGCCCGCAAGTCTGTATGCAGCACCAGCTACGCCTCATACCGTTCTTTCGAGCTCGCCGCTCTCCTCCTCAGCTACAGCAAGCTGCAGTAATCACTAGCCCAAAGCTTGTCACCCGCTCGCCCTCGATCAGTATCCCTTCTCCCTTTCCTTCCGCGACGTGCCCTGAGTCCTGCGCCACGTCTCGCGCTCGGCGTCCAAGCGCCCATTCGCTGATCGCGAGCACTGATCGCAAGCTTCTTGGCCGTCATTCAGTTGTCAATTTCATCGCCAATGGAGTCCGAGTGCGCCAGCAAGATCCCTTCCACAGCCATGAAGCGCACATTGGCACAGAGGTGAAAGAGCCGGAGAGCTAAGCAGGGCGAGTCAATGGAGCACGTTACGGAGCATTCCCGCGGCAATCACGGGCCAATTGCCTTCGCGATGCCAAAGGGGCAAGGAAGGGTGGGTCGAACTGTTGTACGGTCTATCCTGTAAAGTCGGAACAACCCGATTCTAGATCTACCTCAGAGAAGCTACGCGGCTGGATTTCGCAGGCGCCTGCTCAGCAAAAGGAGCCTACTTGTCATGACATGTGTTTGGAAGTAGGTCCGAAATACTGGCACAGACAGCGCGAATCTAGAGACAGGCAACACCAAGTGAAGTCTGGACCAGAACCTTGATAACCACGCCTCGACCCGCAACTATCACATGCGCCATGCACAGCAGGACCATCAAGGCGACATCGAGTTAGAATCCGGGAGAAGCTGGCGTCGTATCTATTCCACTTCATTGTCCGACCCGGCTAGTTCGTCATGCCATTGCCAGCCACGCAGCATAGTCGCCGGATCATGTGTCGGACCTCGCTCTGGATCTGCATACTGGAAGACAACTTTGTTCTGTTTCTGTCATCTCTGCAGTCAGTCCGCGTTCTTGAGTGGTTGTACCTCGTCAGCATCGACTGTCGCTGCGGTTGTTTGCGGGCTTTTGCGTCAGGTCTCAGAAAGCTCATTCGCACCAGGGCCGGATCACCACATGGCTACAGCCTTATATAGAGCCTGGTTTTGCTCTGTATTGAGCTTTAATCGGCTGATGTCACTCTGTATCGACAAGTGACCCCATGTACTGGGATCCTCGAGCTTTGAGTTCTTCCCTGTTCGACAAAGCAGCCGATTGGTGCCTCGTGGCCATTTCCTACCCGCCCAGTCCCTCCGCACAATCAACTGCTTGATCGCTGATAGCTGTGCGCACCATCAGCGCTTACTGCGCAGCTCGCTGCAGGACCTAGATGGCAATTACTGCGAAGTCAACACTATCCCGCAGCTCGTCTGATTCTGGGTTCCATATCTTGCGCATTGATGGGCTGCTTCAAGTCACTCAAACCCGACCAGCTCCGATTGGACCGGGCTTGCCCCACATGAACAGCCGAAGTCGTCTCTAACTTAGTCCTGATCAAACGATGGTTAGTACACTCTGATGCGAATTGGGATGCTTGATAATGACGCATTGGCAGAAGCGCGACTGCAAGACGTCCCCTCCAGCCTCCAGAGCCGCCTGATAAAGCGCTTCTCGCCCCCTTTGTACACGTCAATGAAACCCCCAAGACCCCCCCGTATACCCGAGGCGCCAGCTATTGGTCTTTCAACCTCCAGCTCATCACGAGATTCCAACATCACGCCCCTACGAGACTCCTTGACTTTCTTAGTCGTGTCACGCAGTCAGCTCGCTTCTCGGTGTAGCCGGCGCCAGCCGGAGGAACACGCCTCGACACTTGGCCAGAAGGGGTGGGACATCAGGCCCCGAGCCTCGACCTCGCAAGGCACAGTTGACTGCGCCCGCCCTCGCGCCCACAGACACGAAGCTAAGCGCATATTGGCCGGCGAGGACGGGAGAGTGGCCCGTATCGCAGGGGAGACAAGTGGGTTTTGGAGAGTGCAGCGGAGGTGGCTTCCGTGCGGCTCAGCATTGATGACGGTGGAGGAAGAGGAGTAGGCAGCGGAGGCGGAATCGGAGTCGGTGGCAGTGGTTGAAGACGAGCAGAATAAGGATACGGAGGAGCCAGTGACTGGCATTGATTCCACGGTGCCGCGGAGTAAGGCAGCAACGAGACGGAGGGTTGGTCAACAACAGCTTATGGACTTGGGAAGGCATTTTTTGCACGAGACGGTCTTAAAGAGTGTATTCAGCGGCTCCAGCGGTGAAGCGATGATGCACGTGGAGGAGATGGCGCCGCTGCGAAATCGATTTTCAAAACCACGCTGTACTACACCTGCTTTGAAGTGCTCCGGACAACCAGCCCCGTACAACCGTGGGTCACCGAAGTGGACCTCAAACGACCCAAATGAGCTAATATTTTCTACTTGCCAACGTGGTTGTAGGGCTTTGCAGATGGCAGCACATTCGCGGCAAACCCGTCAGGCACCGCAAGCCGTTCACCTTGGCCTCCGCTCGCCTCAACCAAACACAGCCCCTTCTTGTGCATCTTGGGCATACCGAACCCGCAGTCACGATTATGAACGCCTGGGATGAACGGGATTGGGTCATTGAGAAAGTGGGTGTTCTAGGCTATGGCACTCTCAATCCGTGGATACAGGCAAAGATCCCACCAATTCAACCCGCGGCACTGGCAACATCAGCAACAGCTGCTGCACCACTCCCTTGCAGCCGAAGCGAACTCTGGGTTTCGGATAATGTCGTGGACTGCGGTAGAAGCACGTGGTTGTGGAAGCGAGGGCGACCAGCGGGCGACAGGCAACGAGCGACTGACTCCTTGCAGTTCGAACGGCATGTAGTGGCGAATCTAGCTTGGATGCGTCGAGGCACGGGTTCTGATAGGGCGTATCCATCTGCAGGTGTAAAGTGGGAGTGCTATGAAGTGAGCAGCCCTGGAGGTCGAAAATGAACAAAGATGAAGCCACTGGTCTCGTGACGTCGATGTGGACATGGACCATGCGAAAGCGAAGGGACCAAGATCGATGGGACTGCCCGGAACGAGGTGGGGCGAGTGCTGATTTGCAACATGGTAATGTGCGAGAAATGGAGTCAGGCCTCGATTTGGCGATTCTCAGATAAGAATAAACCCGATTAGGCAATGCCATCCGTTCGGAAAATGTCAACAAACGAGAAGCACCCAGGTTCAAGTGCCGGCTTGCCGAGCAATCCAGGTTGTGCTCAACGCCGCGAGCAACATGGACAATCACGCCTAGGGTCAAGAGCGCAAGCAGTGGCAGCACTCTCGCCTTTTCGTCTCAGGCAGCACTAAAGGAAGGTATTTGTATTCCCGAGTGACGCGGCAGAAACGGATCACAGCGATGGAGAACAGTGTTTTCTGACGTGCTTGCAGAGTAAGTAGATCTTCAATATCAATCTTTTCGCCGCATCTTCTCATCTTTGAGTGACAAGGGCACTTCCGTCCTTGACCCTACGACAATGAAACTCGTGTGGTGGATTCGAAGCCTTGTTTTTCCTGCTTTGGTCTCGAGACAGCAGCGCTGGAGCACCTGACGTGATAAACATCCCAAGATCGGGTAACGATGTGTACACGTCTGCGGGTATTGAGCGGCAGCGGTGCGGCGGCAGGTTCACGGCCAGGGGAAGGACGGAGGCTACGGAGAGGATCGGTGAGGTGTACCAGCGGCTGGAATTAGGCACAAGCAATCATCTTCGGAGACATTGGATGCATCACCTGTCGCGAAGGACTTCGATGCTATCGGAAGGGCCACATGGCCTCGTGGAGAAGCACAAATGCGTGTGTTGTGTTGCGGGTTTGAAGTATTGAGGATGTGCGCGTTGGTTGAACAGCCACCAGAATACGACGCCATGATGGAGTTCTGCTTGACCAGTGCTCTCTCTCCGTGCCGAAACAGCACATCTGGACACAGAGCTCGATGCGCTTGAGAATGCGTAAGGAGGATGTCGTAGCTTTTCGCAGCCGAGTATTCAACCCTGAACGTGGCGTTGATGAACCCCCGCCGGAGACTCACCCATGCCCACTTCGTTGAGTTTCTCTTTGAAGGACGCATTCCACCGTGTGATTCCACAGATGAGCGTACATGCTCGTCCAGACATGAGCTGAGCATCGGCTTAGTCGGGCAAATGGCATCTTGCGTCTACTCTTAGAGCTGCATGCGTGTCATGTGGCTTTCCTCGCTTGCTGCGGATCAGCCTTCCAGCAAATTTTCCTGGCTAGGCCGGGTCTGTATGATTTTGCAGTATCCAGACTGGCGCCGGGCGAGCGGATGAGTGCCTCTGAGAGATTGTGCAAAGCTGGGCATTGTATCGCGCTCTGTCGAGAAGAGCAACGGGCAGCGCGTCACAACGTTTGAGCTTTTGCCTGGCGGCTGTAACGACCCGTCAGACGCTTCTCTGATGGGCCACGCTTGTCGTTTGGAAGGTTGAATGAGTGCGCAGCCGCAGACGATAGGTAGCGGGTGACGCAGCTACTGTCTGCGAGCGTCCTCTGCCTCTGAGATGTGCTGGGGAGCTCAAGCTGTGGAAAAGGCAAGGCCTGCAAAGCGGGGTGTTACTGATGGCCTTCGCTTGCGCGGTTGTGGTGGAGGTGGCGGATGAATGGGGAGTCGCAAAAGAGGAAGTTGGGGAACCGTGGAGGCGTACGAGCCGCTTCGGTGAGCGATTGAGAGGGCCTCGATGCTGGCGTCAAGCAAATCTGGTGTTTCCTTGGCGTCGAGGAAGGGGATCTCGATCCACAGGGGGGAAAGGGGAGTGGTGAAGTCCGCACTGGTGTATAGTATCGGAATTTTGAAGGCCTAATGTCTGCTGATTAGCTTGACGAAACATGGACGGAGCCCTCTTCTCGCCTCACTTCGCTGCCCTCTACCCATCTCTCCGCGCCTCCCTTTGCATTGCCGCCCTGCATGACAGGAATCCGAGGCTTGACCAATGGAAATCGATAACAGACGCTCAAGGTTCGGCTGCGTCAATCGAGATCGCGGCGGTGAGCACGCTTCGGTAGACTTAAATCGGCAGACGTGGACGTGGTGATGGTGTGCATGAGGCATTACATCGTCTCCTGGCGTTGGCGCGGTCGAAACATTCGAATAATGGCGGACTCGTTGCCCGTCAAAGGCTCGGGCGGTGCTCATGGCAGAAATAGCACCTTGGCAGATTGTGCGCATCTTCCCATATTGGGGTCAGGCCGGGTAATGCGGGCCGTTGGAGTTGAGTGTCGGTGTTCCCATTCCGAAGTCTGCCTACAAATGGGCGGGGACAGATTTCTCAGCTGCTAGAGGCTTTCGAATTGCATGTACACGCCTTTGGCCATCGCGAAAGAGGAATGCTGGCTCCGGAATGCCGGCCATGGTGTGCACGTTAAGCACCGGTATGTACAGTCATTTCAAGTTGACGCTCTTCCGGGCGTTATTAGGCCGCTAAACAGGGGGCCGTTATGTTGTTACACGTTATCGGTGATGCTTGCGCATGTCGTTGCGTTGGCTTTCCGGGTGGTGCAACGCAATGGATCCGCAAACTCTAGATGCCGTCGGTCTGTGTTGCGGCGGGCGTCCACCACCGTTCGTAACCTTGTCCTCAACGACAGCCTCCACCCACGAGGTTAAATACAAGCCCCGCTTGCACCCAGTCCATGATCTTCTTCGTCCGGCTAGATGTTGCGCTCGTTATGTGGCCTTCAGTCAGTCGATTTGCAGCATGGATGAAGACGTGGGGTCAGTTGATGCAGGTCAGCACCGCATCTTGCTCAGATTGGACCTGGTCAAAAGAGTCAGGGATGCCGTTGCAAGCATCGCACAGGGGTAAGCTCTGATAAGTGGAGCTCTAGCGTGCTGTCATGGACTTGCGCTGACCGCCCAAGCCGATGAGGAAGTC
Source organism: Dipteris shenzhenensis (assembly GCF_047967505.1). NCBI lineage: Eukaryota > Viridiplantae > Streptophyta > Polypodiopsida > Gleicheniales > Dipteridaceae > Dipteris > Dipteris shenzhenensis. The sequence goes on along the minus strand of NW_028239367.1, from coordinate 22,146 downwards.
ACACGGAGAAGGCAATCCCGGCCCAGATCGCCAAGTTACGAGGTGACACGGGGTCTCGACGCATCGATCCCTAACATACCTACCTGGTGCCGCCGTATCTTCACTGAACGGACGCTTGATTTCGACGAGGCTTTCTGCCCGCCTGTCACCCTAAGGTCCATAATTCAGCAAGCGATCATCATCCTCCCTCGCAACGCCCTCCACCCACACCAAGTGGCTCCAGTTTCGTGCTGCACAAGCATGCTTACTGCGACTTTCTCGCCCTTCGTCTTCGTTGATCTCTGAGAGCCATCTCACTGCGATATTGACCACCACGGCCAGACTCGCCACAAGCCCGCCATCTCCGCCCGCCCTCCTCCAAACTCCTGTCCCGCACAGCCGAAGGTTCCGTCGACACGTCCACATGGCCGGGGGACTCCACCACCTTGAGCAGGACATCACCGTTGTGAGCGAGTCCCCAGGGCGAGGTGGGCGAGCGACACAGTTGAGCGTTTTGCGCCATGAGATGCGGCGAAGAAGGGAGGCGAGGGGAATGGAGCAAGCACCATGGCAGGAGCATGGACAATTCACGCCATGTGCTCTGCGGTTGCAGCCGAGCCGGAGAGTGACTGGAGATCGAGGGAGCGGCGTTCGCTGATGCTACCCCGCTATTTCCGCTCCGCGCTCCTGGCACCGCCGCTCTGGCTGTCCGGCTTCGCGTTCGCCCTCGCGCGTCTGCTGGGCCCTCCTCGGCTAGGGACATCGGCGCGGAAGAGCGGGTGTGGAAGACTCTACACATCGGGCAGAGGCATCATGAGCGAGCCTGTCGAGTGATTAGCGTGGGGTGGCGGGCGCTGGGTCTACTGCCATGACTCCTCCCCGTAAATCCTCTCGAAGAGCGCGGGTGCGGAGTCTGGGCCAGAAAAGCAAAGGCGTCGTTTCGGCCGATGCTGAGAACCAGAAGGGAAGAGAGGGCGGCGGCGGCGGCTTACGTGGCACGCGCAGTGCTCCTTCCTGGGATGGGGCGGTGCGGCAAGAGCTGCAAGCACCGGAGATTGGCTACTGTATTCGCTGACTGCGTGCAAGTGTGGTGGTGGCTTGCATGGAGGAGACGGAGTCCTTCATCGGCGCGGACATGGCCAAGGAGGGGCGACCGGCAGCAGGTCTTAGTCGTGCTGGTGGAGGATTGCGTCGGCGGGATGACTGCTTCCAGGAGCTGCGGAGTTACTGTCGCAACGTGGACTTGTCTCAGGATATTGCTGGATCCTGGTGCGTACAGTCTTCCATTAAGCCCACAGCTCGTATCCGTAGTCGCTGACGACACTCTAGCACATTGCTAAGTAGCACAGGAAACAGCTTCTCGAGGCCCAGCAGCGCCTTCAATCTTGGGTCGAGAACCAGTTACGCGCCATATGTATCCAGAGCTACAGCGTCAGTTCAACTGAGGAGCATGATCTCCGGATCAAGGCTGGCTACCTCAAGCGCCGCCAGTGGATCTTGCTGTCCGGCCTCAGCCACGCGGTGTCCCGAACTATCAATGAATGTTGCGTGCATCTCCTCTGATCACCTGCCTCCCCGGATCAGGCTTGAGAATCTGTGTTGACCTAATACCATACTTATCACAACCTCTGGCGATGATGCCGTTCGCAACGCCTTCAAGTTTTGAAGCGCGTTCGATAAGCGGCAAGTTGGTGTTAACGCAACCTCACGCGCAGTGGCGACAATCTTACCACCGGTTCCATGAATGTCGCCATCCTCAACTTCTGCGAGCCCCGGATCCTCCGTTGAAGCACCCTCTGGTCGCAAGTCTGCCCTAGATCCAGGTGAGCTACATCAAAGACGGGGTGGAAGGCATACCCCAGGTTACGAGGCCTCGGCTGTTGCCCTGCCAAGTGTTTCGATGGTGTTGTTGCTTTCGGCCGAGCAAGTCCACCAAGCAGCGAGGCCATCTTGACCGCTACCCGGTAAGTATTCGTATCCACATGCATTCCTTTAGCACTATGGGGCTCTCGGCTGATACCTTGTATCCGTAGTGGCTGTCCGTCTGAGCGATCGCACTCTACTACATACACTTACCGCGGCATCCGGTGGAAACCCACTGGGCAACCTCGAGCGAAGGATGGTGACATGAGGCGACACGACATGCAACAGAACTCACGACCGTGAATGGTCTAGCAGTCGACCTCTCATTGACAGCTTAACAATGGTACAGCTGGGCGGTCCGACTTGCGGGGAAGACTGGCTAAGAGTCACGGCTTGCAAAGTATCAAACTGTTGGGGGGCTGTTATGTGACAGAGAGTGTTCTTTGTCTACCGAGGAGCATACCGTCTGGTCCATGAATTGCATTGAAATCTTGACGGCGTAGCAGCTCCCTGTGCTGAGCGTCTTTTTCCGGCATCCCCACTACCTGGCAACGGCCGGGAATTGGGCCTCGCGGCGCTGTACCCCGGAGGTCTTAGCTGCTGCTGACTTATGACCCCACGAACGAGAGCTGATGGAAGGGACAATGTTTTAAAGTTGATGGCAGAAAGGCTGTAAAGCTGGTGTGGACATCCTGGGCCGGGTGTAGCTGGACCTCACCAACATCGGTGTATTCGCAGTCAATGAAGCTTATGAACACGCCGACTTGCTGCTTACGGCTCTGAATACTAATCTTCTTCAAGCTACAGAAGCAAACTAGGTATCTAACCTTCCATGCAAACGCCCGGAGTTCCCGTTCCTCAACATTGACATCCTGTAACCCGTCATTTCACCTCAAAACACCAGATTTGCCCGAGCCAAGCCCTTCGCGCGGAATCCACCTCACGTCATATCTTGATCCTCGACAGTCACAAGATGGCGCAAGCCGACAGGGAGCGCCTCCTTCATGCCCTCGGTAGGGACCATGATGCCGTTGCGACGCTTGAAGGAACGCCACTCGCTCTTGCTTAAGCTCTCGTCGGTTTCGAGACGGTGATCGGCGGAGTCTACCCAGCGCTGCGATGGTCAGTGATTTCGCAAATACCCCGGCAGCACATTTGCTTACCAAAAGCTCGATGTACGCGCCCTTCCACTCGGCCGCGGTAATGTCTACGGTAGTGCCAAGGGTATTCGAGGAGGCCAAGTACGCACGCTTCCGGCCGCGTTTTGGCTTGCGTGGGCTTAGCCAAATCCTAAGTTGCTGCAGAAGTTGACTCACCGCGGTCTTTAAATTGCTGCGAAGCTGCATCTCGCGTTCAAGTGCAGCTTTACTGCGATCGCGCTGAGGGATCTTACGGATGCCCTGCCCTATCGTAGCGTCACCGCTGTGGAGGCAGTAGTGGTCGGCCCAGGGTGATTTCCTGGGTATGAGAGATCAGCCCGATCAACATACGGCTTAAAGCAGCATTGCAACTTACAGTTGGATGGCCGCCATCAGCATGCCGCAATATTCGCGCAGCCTCGCAGCGCAATGCATCTCACGAGCCGCATCGGTGGCCCACGTCTTGGCGATGCGGAAGGACTTGACATCGCTGGGTATCCCTTCTGGATAGGTGCAGCTGACGACCATAACCTTCATCGTCGATTCTACCTGAGGCAGACCATTTTGAGCACGCGTGGTATTGAATGCCGCCTGCTCCTCCGAGGTCATGGGTGTGGGATTGAACTTGATGGTGCATTTGTGATCATCGAGAGGATCCTCTCCGCGGAACTCCTCTCCAGGCAGTGGTAAGTTGCAGTAGAGGTGGACGTAGCATTCGATGAGATGTAAGATGGGTGCCGGTGCCTCGGCGCGAAGGCTTCTGAGGTCTTTGCCCACCTTGGGCCATTGTTAGCCTCGGGACGCGTCTGGAACTCGTCAATGCGGTATGAGATGCTGCTCACCTCCAAACAGTTCTTGCTGTTGAAGCCTTCGCAGTTGTTGCATTTGTGAATCACGTAGCGATTATCGTCGATGTCCAATTGGTGGTTCTGCTCAGTGTAGGGCAAGGAGCGCGGAAAGCGGCACCAGATGGTCATATCGCCAGATTGAGTGAAGGCATTGATGCAGGGTATGCAAGGGTTGGTGTTGAGTGGGCCAGCTCGGGCTTGCTGCTGGCGGCGAGCAACAACAGGCATGTTGTAACGAATGATGCGGGTTCGTGAAGTCGCGAAGTCGCGGAGAGTTTGGCTTTGCCATCAAAATTGAATATGAAAAGGCCGGCGTCATTGTGGAGAATGCTCATGCGGACGAGTCGTGCCGGGGAACTTGTGTTTGGCTCCGTGTTGACATGAACACCAGGCGTTTGCAGCATGCAAACGCGGTGTTAGCCCGGCTCTGTGCACCAAACAACGCAATGGGAGGCCGGATAGCGACAACTTGCGTCGATTTGGGTCGATTTACGTCGACTTGCGTTGACTTGCGCGTACCTTTGCTTCTCGATGTGTGAAAGGCATACAGTAGCAACCAATCGGCACAATCATCGCTGGTTGGGTTAGCGAGATGACACCCTGGGTATCATAAGGTTCGTCGACCCAGTATACCTGTTGAAGCAGAATTGATTGTACTAGCCAGGACCCTGTGTAGTAATGCAGTGCAGTTTCATCGGGTTGTCTGTGTTGTTGACGCTTGGAGGTGGTAGTTAGAGTGTGTACCATTGGTCTGTACCTTCTCCTCTGCCGGCTACAGGATCGTGTGTACGCCTACCGAATACGACAAACTGTGCTGCCCTCTGCAAATCGGGGCCAAGATTCATAGATGTCCGCCACCAGATCCGCGAAGTACCAATCGCACTACATACTTCTCATGCCGCCGCAGGTGGTACCAGTATGGAACCTGAAGGGGTAGACTGAACCAACGGAGTCAAGACGCTTGTTCGCCGGGTGACATGGCACCACACAGTAAAGTATAAGCCACTTTACGCCGTTTACCATACATACGTGGCCTAACGTTGAGAAGAGAGGCTTACCACTCGCTTCTGCCCCGTGCATCCCCTTCAACGGACCAACTTACTAGATGTAAAACGGAAGAACCTATCTCTTTCACTATCGAGCTTACTCCCCTCCTAGTTTTGTATACTTGCGTTGCTTGATGCTATATATGACAACGTAAAGTTTTCTTGGAGTGCATCGGATGACTTGGAGGCTTTTTGTCCCCTTTTATGTCAAGCATCGCCATCGATCCAGTCTATCTTCAAAATTAGTCATCATGCAGGTCAAAGTCGGATGGATCCCCCAGCAAAGCCCATCAGAGCTTGATTGGCGTATATTCCTGCAGTATAGGGGACCAAGTGTGCACACTGAGGACGCTCCACGAGCGGGATGGCGGTATTGTTAAATTTCCTAGCGCATCATGACAACAGGAGCCAACCATAGTCTAGAGCGAAGGACTGGCATATCTGTGTATTCGACGTGGCTTTCGGGTTTCCAACTTTGTGCATGAGCACAGCGTGATGTGCATTGTGCGCCAACTATTAACACTTTGGATACTTGCACAGAAGCATGGACAACTGGAGCTATGACTCTCCGGCTAATACCCCGTACCCTGGCGGAGGTCTCGACTGGTAATCTCATGTCAAAAATCTACGGATCGCGTTTCGTCGCGTTCTTCCATAATTGTCGAGCTTGTAAGCGCATACATCTGTCACACCGCCTTGTTGTTCAAGACTCGTTGCCTCCGGCCGACTCTCACCAAGCTTTCTGTCCCTCCACAAACCGTTGTTTGGGACAACCGAGATCTCCACCTCTGCGCACACTTCGATGCTTGAAGCAGCCATGTGGCGAGGCAGCCATGTGGCGGTGCAGACGTTGCGAGTCCTGACCTAGCTACTCACCACGACCAGACCCGTGGACCAGCAGACCTCACGACCGCGGGACCTTTCGACTGTAACAATGCCGACCGCCAGTTGTTAACCTACAATCGCCCCGCCGCGGGCATTCAGCTGCCGCGCAACAATGACGGAATGCAATGACTTGCATCTCCGCGTGCCCGCCCCAACCGCCTCAATCCCGCGCCAGCGGACCACTTTCACAAGTAGCCTCCTTCGCTCAGTTTCTGCCAAAGTTCCAGCAGCGTTCCAGCCTGCGCCTTTGAACAAGACTTTCTCGATTCGCGCCAGCAGTAGCCCCTGTTCGGGCGACAGCAGATCAAGATTCCACAATGTACAGTCTAGAGCGGCCGTTACAGCCCTGGGCATGCCGCAGATGCCCTTTCTGCTATCTCCACAGCGGGGATGACCTAAGACACCGCCGATTCTCGCCAACCATGGACCAATCTTAGGCGTTTGCCTTTCCTCTCATCCTCGACAGCCTTGTCGTCTCCTGCAAAGATGTGTCCGGCAACGCTTTCACGCGACGAGGTTCATGGGCGGCAAACCCGTCTCTGCTCAAGCTCCCACGCCTTCCGAACCCAGCTAGAAGCACCAGTGATGGGGCATGGCGGTCTTTCATCGACTTGCGTTGGCACAGCGGAAGAGATGTTGCGTGGGCCTTAGATCAGTTCAAGGCTCAAGTGGTGGAGGTGTGCGATGCTCCTACTATCGGCTTGTGGTCGAGAAGGATACGATATCAAGGCGCACTCGAGTGGAAGTAACATGAGTCGATGCATTGGTTCGAAGTACACTGCCACGAGGGAGGACTGGCTACCCATCGGCGTTGTACATACTCTGGGTTGCGGCCCGAGTCCAGTAAGAACGGCTTCATGGCCTTGAGAACTGTCCCAGCCCGATATGCTGATGTGCCTACAGTGCTCCCCTCAGAACTGCCTCGAGTGCCTAGACCCCTTTTCGTCTTAGGCACGACCAAAATGATATTCCGGGTACTGGCATCCTTCGCGTCAGCCTGGTGCAAGTGTGAAAGAGATTGTGTGCGCGGATCAGGGCCAGAGCAGGGGCGGGCGGGCTATAGAGGCAGGCACAAGAAACAGGTGAAAGAGCTGGGCGGAAGCTTTGCATATCCGCTTGCGGCCCTATGTGCCCCTCACAAATTGTACAAAGAAAGAGCCAACTATGCCTCTGAATCTGGTTGCAAAGGGACTCGGCTCTTCAGAGGAGCAGCGACGAAGGCAAGCGGAGGGTGAGTCCGCGCAAGCGGACGGACGACGCACTGCCTCACAGCCATGACAGGAAGGCATTGATTACCCTCTCGGCGTTGTCTCCAACATGTTCAAGGGTGGATCCCAAGATACACAGGGCTGCTGCTGAAAGCTCTCGCGTTAGGCTGGAACTCCCTGGCTTTGTGCATCTGCGCCATCGCAACCCAGACGGCCGGGCAATCAGTCTTGTAAATCAACCGTACCTCCAGATTGCCTTGAGAGGCATGCTCTTCTAAGTTCATCCACATTGCCCTCCGCTTCGCGTGTGATGCATCAAAAGCCGTAGCGGGAAATCGTATAGGTCCTGTTAGCAGATGATCGAGGTGCGGGCATGGCTGACATCGGGGTCGTTCTTGTTTTCTGCCGCTCTGGACATCGTCGGCAGCCTCGTGTTCGCTTCGACAGGTATTACCTCCGTAGCCCGCTGCGCAATTTCCTGGACCAAACGGCTGGCAGAAGAATACAATCCGGGACTTATCACTTATGTCGCGACCTCAACCGCTCAGGTACTTACTCCTCGCATCTTGTCTTCCACAGCTAAACTACGCAAACGAAGACCGTTTATATCTGCGACGCTGCCGCCTTCACATCTTGACCCCTCCTCCCCAACATGTCCACAGCTCGAGTGCACCACGATCGGATGCTGGGCGGCGTGATCGAAATTCTCTAGTCATGTCGACGCTTTAAGTCTGTTCGAGAAGGGAGATGGTGCGATTGGCCCTAGTCCAATATCCTGGTATGGAGCCTCACTCGGTCGACTGCTTCACAAGCCGTGGAATAGGAGCTGAAAGAGCTGTTGGGATGACTGCCAAGGCCCCCAGCGCATGAGCTAGGGGTGGGGAATGCCGAGAAATGTGGGAAGGAAGTTGCGGATCAGGGCATTTCATGACGAAGGGAGAGATCATGGGCACGAGCTGATGTGCCTTCGACTTATCAGTATGCAGGCATTGCTTAAGCCGACGACACTAAGAAAGAGTTGATTCTTCCTTGGCGGCCTGTGTTTCCGTGCATTTTCAATGTGGCGCCGTTACTTGAAGTACGTTGGCTGGATCGGGATTCTCACGCCAAATTTGGAGAGGGAAGAAAGGACGCGTGCATCTGTCATTCAAAGCAGGCTGCGATTGATGGCCGACTCTCTGGCCTCGTCTACAGTTCGAATTCAAGAACCCGCCGTTCCGTCTTACCTGGCGAAGAACGCCCGGAACTCGAAAGACTCGCAAAGTCATCAGAATCAGCAACTTTAGAAACGCCGCCAGTCATTCTGCAAGGAAACCTCTTCACCACAGCACGCAACTACGTGGATCGCGGAAAGACCGAGTGGCCATGCTGGCGACAAGCGCTGAACTCCGGCATGAAGCCCAACGTCAGTAACTTCCATTCCTTAGATCAAGATTTCGCTCCAGATCTGCCAGGTCTCAAGATGTTCAGTCCAGCTATGATGGACCCTGCCGGCATGCAATCATCTTTACATCATAGTACGCTTCAAAGCCTGCTGCGCACGGCGGGCTTTGTTCAAGCGCATGGACAATATCCGGCACGCTCTCTCGGGGCGGCTTGTCAGGGAAGGCCACCAAGTCTCTGCCAACCAGTTCTAACTCATCATCAATAAAAGAGACTGCCGGTTGCCGTGATCTAGTCGTGGTTGGAGACCGTCCTTCCGAGCGAAAGTAAAATCACGCTGAGTTCCCATAACTTTACCACCCCACAGTAACTAACACCCAGGTCTGATTTAGGTGACAAGCCTCTGAAGTATATTACACTTCAAACATAGTATTTCTCAAAATTGATGCAATGGCGATCACAAAGCCTGCGACGGCGACGCAATATTGCCCGGTACGGCAGTAGAATACAGCCGCCTCCAAATGCAGTAGCAGTGGTACGCTGCAGGCACATGGTCTTGAACAGCTTCCTGATGCTTCAGGTGTCAATTGGTCAACTGGTCAACTGGTCAAGTGCTCAAGTGCTGAGACGAGCCCCTGGGCCTCAGCGATCTACTGTAGCCGCGCTAGGCCGGCGTCGAAAACGGCACGAACACTCCGTGGCAGTGGCATGTGTTACACATGTGTGCAGCTGGTGTTAGGGGCCACAGGACCACGCGAGCGCCAGCCTCGCTGCACGCCGCATGTTTGCACGGGCCAGCAACACCACAAAGGCTGTATTACTACTAATACCACCCACCTCTCCAGGAGACATTGTAGATGGCCACAGCACGCGACAAGGAGGCCGTTAAGTAATGACCAATTCTTCTGCAGGCACAAGTCCCGTTATGACCAACTCTTCTGCGGGCTCAAGTCCCGTCATCACCATTTCTTCTACGGGTTCAAACCCCGTCGTACCCAACCCCGCGTACTCGCCAATCATCAACGCCACGGGTGCTACTCCTGGCCCACCCGTGTCTCTCCAGCCTCCTGTCGATTTCATGGCTGCTGCTCGCAACGAGTTCCGCCGCAGCTTCCCGACTGGGGCCGAGATCATTATAACCTCAGGCGAGGGGGATCTCTGTGGTTTACGCGCATTGAAGGCCAGCCTGGAAGCCCAGCAACCGGATATCCCGCTGCCGGCCAGTTTGGAGGAACTGCACAATCTCGCTAAGGATCTCGCTGCGACCGACGATGCTCGCGCTAGTGACTCTACGAACACCGATAACTTCCGCATCGATCAGCTGATATTACTGGCGCTCGCATACGGCAAGCAGCATAACGTCGCAATTCGCCTCTCCGTCTGGATTCCTAAGGGGCCCCATCAACCCCAGGAAGAGTTCCACCTTGGCTTCCTGAGCAACGAAGACGCCGCCGAAGCCATGCTCGTGTGGATCGAATATACTGGCGATGGAGATCGCGGCCACTGGTCAGGGCTCAAGCAGCAAGCTGAAGTGGAGAAGCAAGCTGTCCCCCTGACGCAAGGCTTACATACTGATGTACCAGGTGCTGTGGAGGCCAGTGACAGCAGCCTCGTCAAGCTCGATGACTCGCCCAGCTCGGCTTTCCACGAACTCGGGCACAATCAAGTTTACCACATGCCTCCCCTCGCAGTTTCCCTCAACGAGGCTAAGACCCTAGGAGCCGGCAATGACGCAGTCGACAAGCACGCAGCCGACAAGCACGCAGCCGACAAGCACGCAGCCGACAACTTCCCTTCGATACCCAGCACCGATGCCGCCAACGAATTCGCGGCCGAGTCCTTCCTTCCAATAGCCGCCGCCGCTGCCGTCAACGATCAAGCACCCGAGCCCTTCCCACCAACATTCAGCTCCGAGGCAGCTAGCTGCCACGCCGCCAAACTCTCCCCTTTTTCAGCCAGCGCCGATGCTGCCAACGACGACGCCGCCGAGCCCGCCCATCCGAAAGCCAGCGCCGATGCTGCCAACTTCCACGCTGCCGAGCCGTCCCTTTCAAAAGCCAGCGCCGATGCTGCCAGCGATAACGCCGGCGAGCCCTCCCGTCCGAAAGCCAGCGCCGATGCTGCCAACAATCACGCCGTCGAGCAGCCCCCTTTGCTCGCCAGTGCAGAGGCTGCCAGCGAGCCTGCAGTCGGGACGGCCAGCAGCGTCTCTGAGGAGAAGGAGATCTCGACATCATCCCTGCCGGTGTGCTTCTAGGCAGCAAACGACATGACTCAGAAGCGGAGGCTGGAAGACTAGAAGGAGCCTGCCAAGGCGGACAAGTCCTAAGGAGATAGTAGTGGGGAGCCGGGGAACGCGGCTGCGATGGATGGCGGCATGCTGAACGGAGTGGAGGAGCACCATCATCACGACGATGTAGGTAGCAATGAGGACGGGTTTGAGGATGTATCAAACAGCACGAGTCGTGACTAGACCAACTCGTAGCAGTGGTCTCAGTGCGGCACGCCGGGAACGGAGGCTCTAACGTCGGGATAGTGGTAACACGCGCGAAGAATACAACAATACCTGATGCCGGTTGTGCTCGTGATCTTCTTTCTCTCAAAGAACGGTAAGCGACTGTCTTGCACCACCTGGAATTATCATACGGTCGCTTGTCCAGCGATTCAGGTAAAGGTCACCAACAAACCCGCGATTTCGCAATCTTTGCAGCCTCGAACTGTTCGAAAAGTTTGGGGCAAATGTGACGCCATTGCAGATTGCCCTGAACCACGCCACCCTCACCGTATGCGCACGACGCTTGCTGTATTGTTGGCGTTTGACAGACAATGCAGCCTACAGCGGATGCATGCTCCTCGCGTCGAAGGCTTAGGTTCGGTAAGGCTGTCCCTCCTTAGGTCTTGAATGATCGACTGCAGCGGCGATTTTGCGGGCCGCGCCTCGGGCCGTCAATCCCTTTCCTCTAGCTCCGAACTACAGAAGGCATTTAAAGGCCAGATTCAACGTCACCGGTGAGGCCTTTCGCAGAGGTGGTGATTGTTAGCCACCTCAACACCCCCTCACATAATGCACGAGAACTCATAGACCTCTGGGCAAACAACGCTCCGCCACCAGTCTACGTCGCCTGTTTGGTTTGCCCATGAACTCCCCGGAAACGTGAGCTCGAGCGCCCATGTTCGCCGCACCGCGACCATCGCCGTCGACGCATTCATGTATGGCGAGAACCGGTCACAACTCGAGCTTCAGACTTGCTTGCTGACAAAGACTTAATTCTAGGGCAGGCCGTATTGGCGCAACGACGGAAGCAAGATTCACAGCCTTCGCCACACAATTGGTGTTCACAAAGCAATCCTCGCCTCTGACGCCACCCGCGATCTTCTCCTCAGATCGGCTTTTTCTTCACCTCTCGCCTATTGCCCACCGATACCAAAAGATACCCTTTAGTGGGCCATCCCGCTCCAAACAGTCACACCACCCTCATCCGCCTCCTCAGATGGTCCGCTCGCCCGAGATGCCCTAACACCTACCATGATGTCAGGAACGTGCCCCCTAGCAGGGTCATTGTGAAGAGATGGAAGGCCAATAGTCATCTCAGATGAACCCAAGAAAAACCATGGAGACAATTCCTCCTCGAGCCACCGGCCTCACAGCGATCCCAGCCGCAGACCGTAGTGTCTGAGCATCTGTTCAGACGCTCGCTCTGCCGCCCGGTTGTGACGGCGTTGTCCGCGGCCATTCAGAGCTCGTTAGCGACCTCCGCTCCATTCAGCGGCGAGAGCGCTTGCCCCTGAGTTTTAGCCGGCGAGTTCTGCTTACACCCTTCACCGATGGCGCAGCCAGGCCATTTGTCTACCCCGCGAAGCTGCAGGTTTGGACTTTTCGAGAACGACCGCATGGAGTAGAGCATCATCTGCAAGGGCGAATGCTAGGTAAGCCGGCCCAAGCCAACCGCTCCTTTCTGACACCAAGGCAAGAGACCGTATGACTTCCCTCGGCAGCCGAACTACCCTACTCCACGTCATTGTCCTGCCGGCCCACCTTCCTCACACGAACCTCCCACGAACCTCCCACGACCCTCTCTACATCAAGCACAACATGACCCTCGCCTCCGGCGTCTCCTGATCATACCCTGACCTGAAGCGCCTTTCGCACCACAATCGCCACCTTCCGGCCGGCGTGATCGCCTGTAGCCACTAAACGGGTCCGAGACGCCAGTGGCAGGGCAGCGCAGGTAATAGCACCCCGTGGGAGGGGCGCAAGGGCGGCTGGCAGTGGGCAAGAAGAGGCTACATCAGCTGGTCGCGCTAGAGGATACAGTAGCATCGCCCCATGCTGTGGAACACAACGTCTGGCTCCAGTACAACGAGGAGGAGATGGAGCAGGAAAACCGGTGCCTGTACTGGCAGAACGAAGGGGTGGGCACAGCACCCGTTCGCGGCGGCAAAGCTTATGACTGCTGTCCCTGGATGACAATCAGCCGTGGTGGAGTGGGGGAACGGCGACAACAGGCGAAATGGACAAGCTCTTCATGAGCTCCTCTACCCGGTTCTGTAGGGATCTGAAGGGTTGGGGGCCGCCGCGAAGCACACGCTGCCAGGGGTAACGACGAAAATAATTGTCTGTTGACGCTCGGATTTGCCCTCAATCGTAGCTTGATCCTGGTCACGACTTTGTCAACCAGAGCGGTCGGCTCACGATGTTCGTTGAGTCTTGTAGACAGCAGCCGCTGGTAAGGCCGCAACCTGCATACACAATAATCTTATTTCCAGCCTCAAGGCGGGCAAACGCTCCCAACCTCACCCGCAGATGCCGTCATTACAGCCCGTGCCGACTCTTTGCGTGCCGCTGTTGAAGCGTGCCGCTGTCGAAGCGATACCCCGGCGGAGTCGCGTGTTTCCAGCTAGTGATAATCACCCTGTACATCTTGGGGAGCCAATCGTGGTCTGTCCGGCAAATCAATCATAGACTTTCGGACGGATGGCCCGTTGTTGACTGACCGGCGTTCTTTCTCCTTCGGGGGTGAATAATGAGCCTCTGGCGCGGAATGCGCTTGACAATCTTATTCCATCGCCATCAACTTGCAGCTCCGGCGCTGCACACTCGCCGGGCATCGGGTCCAATTCGCCCCATACCGTTGTCGAATAACTCGGTAACAGGTCTGCTCTGAGAGCGTTCCCCAGTCTGCGGTACACTCGCTGAGCCGCCAAATCGCACCCTGACAGGGGGGGAGCCGACTGGATCTGCCCACGGCAAGATTACGGCCTTGTCATCAGGAAGGCAGATTGCTGGAAGTGCGGTCGTTGGTTGCCGAAAGCCTTGAGCCAGGCACCCATGGCTGCTGCGGATGTCATGATGTGGGATCCTTTGCTCCTTTCGATTCTTGCAGGGGCTGGCTGTCTCACACAAACGTCCAGCATATAAATGAAGCGTCCAAATCCTCCTCCTATGGGCGTTCTGTGCGCACTTGGTCAGCGCTATTGCCGTGCAATTGCATCGTCTGGGCAGCTCAGGCGCAAGAGATATCGGATGGCGCGCATTACAGGGTCAAATATGCAAGTTGGATCACGGGTCAAGCTTTGGGCAAGTTAGATGCAGCAGTTGTATTTTGGATATCTGGATTCATGCAGACGCAGCATTTGATGCGGCTTTCCCGTGGAAGCCATCGACAGTAAGGTTATCCACACCGTCCCGTAATCGAAGCCAGTCGGCGTTCGGTCCGGCCCAAGTCAGTGAGCCGTCCCGGTGTGACTCAGTCCCTGATATACACCGACCCGAAGTGCGACGACAACTTTTCCATCCGTTTCTCCGTGCGATCTTTGATGCGCACGACCTCTGCCTTCCACGCAGGAGACTTCGACAAGTTGATGCTCTCCGTCAGCCAGTCCTTCGAAACCTGGAATATGTCTTCCTTGGTCGCATTCACACCGTAGGCACGAACTATCTCCGCCGTGTTGATGTCGATACGAACATCTGCCGATAAGGTTGCCGGGTGGCCATTGCCAAGGATGACGATCGGGGAGGTCGTACGGAGGCGCGCTGGCAAGCCTGCCTCTCTATCATCATGACGATGGACATCGGCGAGCATCTCACGTACCGGCATCTCCAATCTGCGGCTGACGTCGGTGCTTTTCCCGCGACCGCATGTTGCGTAGAGAAATTCCACGTGTTCGAGCTGGCGTTTGTGTTCTTGGATATGCTCCAGTAACTTGATGGATTCCGCTAGAGTATCACAAAGTCAGTTCTTATGCAGCATGGAGATGTGCACTTCATCAAACGTACCAGAGCCAGGTGCGAGATTGCGTGACTTCAAAATCGAAGACGCGGTCGCCTCGTATTCAGCGTCGGCCTTCTTCACGACATCGATGATTTTGGATTCCTTCTCGGTAATGAGATATTCGATCCAGCCCAGGTAGTCCACTTCAACGACCTTGAGAGCTGCTTCGTGATTCGTTCCAACGCTCGAGAGTCCCCCATAACGCAGATCGTTTCTGAAGAAGGCGTAGCTGTCACCGAGCAAATTGGATGGAACTTCGTCACTAGAAGAGCTATCGTGACCAGAACTGGCCGTCTCTTCGATTGTGTGATTCTCGACGAGTGCGGGAGGATTGTCGGAGTTTGTCGTGCTGGCAGTCGTCTGATCCTCAGTTGATGAGCTCCCATCGCCAGAGCCTGCCATGATGTCGTCTCTTGTGGGTTTGGTGAGATGGCCGCGTTGGTGATGTCAGGAGAGAATGTAGAGATAGAATGTCCAGATTTCATGCTCGGACTGTCCGCGACTAAGAGTGCCATGTGTTGGGGGAGCATTTGGGAAATCAACACTAGTCTGGAAAGGGGGTGAACACCGTCGGGTCGACAAACAGGTCGCACGGGTGACATTGATGCACGTCAGGCTTCACGGCCTCAGGCAGGATTGACAGTATTGCTGGGAGCGTGACGAAGCGCCAAAGGTTGCTTCGCAAGTGTGCTACGTTTGAATGTCGGTCCGTTTGTCGGAATGCAGATGCTGAGTCAGGCACATTGCACGAAGCGGAGCGCCTGGAATCAGCTCAAAACCTCAAACACAAGCCAACTACTTGTGCGCAAGTCAGTGGCTTCGGTCTAGCGATTGGTTTCCTTGCCACTACTTCGTGTACGGCGCCGCCGCCAGGGCCTCACAATCCAGAAATCCTTGCTCCTCTCCGACCCTTTGACGCCTATGGTCCCGTAGACCATCCGATTCTGACTCGGTGAGCCAGGTCATTCTCCACTCATTCATGCAGTTACCGTACAATTTTGACCTTACATTCTCCAGACCAGCTCGCCAACCCATCGTACTTCGCGGTTGCCCGTACCTCATCTGCCACGTCCACTTCCGCAACCGCAGGCGTACTGACGACCGGGATCGAAGAAAGGCGGCCCTTTCCAGCTTGGCTGAGTGCTTGCGGGCTACTGCTCCTGCCATTGCGGGCGAGGGGCCAGGGCGAAGAGTGAAGAACTCTCAGCAACGGTAGAAGGAAAGGATTCATTTGATCGGCTGCGGGGCGCTCATGAGGGAGGCGAGGAGTTGCGCTCTTGGTCCTTACAACAGCGCGACCGAAGGTAGTCAGACGCCTTGCTAAGGCTCGCGAAGCCCGCGGGTGCCAATCGATCATGTCAAAGTATTGTAGTTCAAGGCACTTGGTAGAGACCCCACTTTGCCCGGCTTGCACTGCTTGAGTGTAGAGATGCGGATCAGCGCAGGGGGGCGTGTACTTTATGGCTGTGCTCTCCAGATCGGGCCTCGTCGCTTGACTGAACCCGCAGATCTTTAGGCTTCGTGGTTGTTGCCAGGGCAAAGCCTGCGAAGCGGCAATCCGGGAAGCGTCTTTGTAGATACGGTCGCGTGATGGAATGTTCCCTCGGCCGGGCTGTCTTCTCGAAGTTCAACGTGCGAACTCCTTCCCCCATTTTTGGACGGAGCTGGTCGACATGTCCTGAAGGCTCCTGGGTCCGGCAAGAACACCTTGGGCAAGCATCCATGCGCCCTTGTCTGGTTCCTCGCGTCCACCCACCCGCCACGGCCAGCGCTGCACGCGCTCCTCAGACCGCCCTGTGCCAGCCGCATCAACCTCCCGTCAAAGTTGAAGCCCATGTTGACCTTCTCAAGTCGCCTCGGCTCGTGAACGACCAGGAATCGAGCCCCCTCCGCGTTCAAGGGACACCAAACGCCACCCTGCTTTGTCCTCCTTGGTAAGTGTGGCCCTCCTGCCACACCACAGCCCTCCAGCACTTAAATTTCAGCACGGGAGCGCCGAAGTTCTAAGCGGCGCGTCCGCAGCGGGGCAGGAGGGGGACGCGGACCTCAACGGTTGAGGGAGGCCCGTGTTTGGAGATAGACTTGGCGGTGAACATGGCAGAAGAGGCGCCTGCTGGTCGATTACTTCAGAGCCGACACGTGGAGCCTAATCTTGCTGGTGTCAGACGATGATGGCGGAGTATGCCAAAGCTGCGCGCAAGGAGGACAACGAGTGGCAGGAAGGACCGCGGGGCTCCTGTGATTGGTGCTCGGCAAGGGTGGATTGTAGTGCGTTGACTTCTGCTGCAATGGTGAACGGGGGTTGCGGGGAATCTCATAAACCATGTTTTCTCCGAAGGCCAGGTGAATTGAATCGATGCGCGTGAATTGAGATCCGTCACCAGCCTCCATACGGCGAGTTGGACGTCCGTGTCCGCGAACTCCGATGAACCTGCGTTTTCGGCCAATGCCTCCCTGGTACCCTGCTCCCGCGACGTCTTTACCACCAGGGTGCGGCAATCCACATGGACTCTGGGCCAGGAAGCGTGCAGTCGCCTTAATCGCCCTGAGCCTTCCTATTAATTGAAAGTCCCACGAATAAGACGCAGAGCCTCAGGGGGCTGTGGAGAGGGCGAGACCGAACCGCAGCCGCCGTGGACGAGGTGGCGGGCCAATGACCGAAGTAGCGAAACTTTGACTTCTCTCAGACTCCTGAGCCTGAGCGATTAAGATGGATCCCCGCGGCACGGCACCATCGAGGCCCCACTTCGCCCAGGCATCAATCGACATCATCGCGGGGAGGAAGATCGCGGCGCCGTGAGCACTGAATGTGTACGCTTGCCTGGTACGCTTGTGCATGCGTCTGAGATCCTCTGGTACCACTCCCAACAACGTATGCCATGCCTCGAGAAACCCCTCTGTCGACTCGGTCATCGCCGCCAAGCGCGACAGCGCCAGGGTTGAGAATCTTTTTTACGTGCTCAATGTACTCCGCTCTCGTCGTATTTTGATCTTGAGCCTGCGCACTGCCCAAAGGTCAAGGAGGTGAAGGCTGATGAAGAATGCCATCAAAACCGCCAGCCGCGTTTCCCGAATGACTGAGCGTTGTCAAACACTCAGCCCGTTCGCCCGTGTTTAGCCAGCGCACCTCCCGCATCACTTGGTCAACGCGCTCCAGGAGAGACGTCGCAGCGCTGGCCGCTTCCTCAAGCACCATCATCCGCGCGGTCGTCCGCCACAATGCCCGAAGACCCCTTCGCGAGGAGGGGTAGGGGTCCGGGAAGAACTTGAGCCAATATGCCAGGATACCGGCAGCTTGAAACAGCTCAGCCGCCCTGTATACCTGTGTTCCTGACTTGCTCGTACGATCATGCGCTGCTCTGGTGGTGGTTACGGGAGTTGTCGTAAGCCGTAGCTGGCTTGACTCGGTTCCGTCTCTTTAGCAGCCCGTGGCAGCCCCAGCGCCGACACGCCCAACACCATTTCCTGGATATGTTTGCATCCATTTCCGGCGTCGGCTACTCCACAGTCGACCGATATATCCTTCGCGAAGTGGTGGAGGAGTGCGCATCAGGACGTGATGTGGGTTTGCTATGGTTGAGCGGCAACTGCTGAGGAAACGAGGGGTAGTGGCCGGAGGCGTCTGGGTATAGGGCGGGTTTGGAGAAGTGATTGCTCTGAGTTTGACTCGAACGCAGCGTGCATTGCCGTCCGTCAATTCAGCAGTCGAGATAGACTACACCTGATTGTGGTGAAGGTTAGAAGGTGAGGTCGATCGCGTCGCCGCACATGCACATGCAGACGCCAGCCTTGCGCCCGGCGATTTGGGGTCGGAGGCCTCAGGCACACGCGCTCAGTTTCCTTGAATGTCCGGCATAACTGAGGCGCTGGTCAAGACCTTAAAGTTGGCGACGTTGACATGCCTCATCAATAGAACGATGGACCAACCTTGAACCTTCGACCCTTGCCGCTTTTTAGATTTTGCAGCCTGTCCTCGCCTGTTGATGCGCGGTAGCCGCATTGCCATTAACTTCCAACGGGGTCAGTTAAGGATCTTTGCGCCTCGTCAGATGTCCACGAGTGTCAACCTCCAAGCTGATCCTAGGTACGGGACGAGCACGGTTTTGGCTGACGAGTTCTTCACTCGAGCCCGTTTAGAGGCGAGTAGCGAGCTTCGATGGTGCGGTTTAATGGATTTACCTGCCCACCACACTCAATCTGGTCACAGGGAAACAAACGGTACCCTTGGTGACCAGGTTCTTCAAGATGCCATGAGCATTCGGTGACCAAGGTATACGAGTTGTCACAAGCATCATGGGCACTCACGTCTCCTTGAAATGGTCGCGAGTGGCTCCCTCGGGAAGTCCGTTTTATGGCGTCGTTGTATATCAGCCCGCATGGTGAAATTTTGTGCCCTCGGGTTATCCATCCGGTACAACCTCCCAGGAACTTCACGGCGTGGGAAGTCCAAGAAACATTAGCAGAAGAGGAAATCAAATTGCGTTTGCTAATTTGTTCAACATTTGGCCACTTGCGCAGCTGACTCCACCAAATCCGCTCAACCCCGTTCAAAGTCTAGCCGATCGCTTATCCTTGGTTTTTCCTCTGCAGCCGGATTCAATAGCAATTTCCACACGGTGGAAAAGGTAGTTGGGGCGGTTTCAAACCTGCGGGGTATCGTTGCTTGTGTTCGTGCAGACCACTGCGATGCTTTCGTCCGAACCATCCTGGAGGTTAGGAGTACTCACTAAGAAGCTGCTACTCCTTCCGTGTTTGGCGCGTCTATGCTCGAGAGTCAGCTTCAATAGTACTTTCACGTTCTCTGTCCTCACCTTGTGCAGAACCCTGATTCTCTTCGCACACGTCTCCGAGCGCCTTCTTGGGCTTCATTGCCTTCCACGTGAGCCCCCAGCGAGGACGCTCTCCCTCCTTCGGAGCATCGTTGCAGAGCCACAGGTCGAGGACTTTGTCAAATCCGGAATCAGAGGAGGATTGAACCGGAACGAGAACCTCGCCCTCACCCCGCTCCTCGCCATCGCCATCGCCGTGCCCTGAGCGATAAAACCAGTAAACGGAAGGAATGACCTTTCGTCTTGCCCCAGATCTGCAACATCTGTGCAGCCTGGTCGCCCGTCAGGACGGTATCCCAATCCATGTGAAATCCATCCCATATGCCGTTTGCCGAACCCTTTGCCGCATTTAGTGCATCTGAGAGCTCAGAGGGCTTCGGTGGTTCGATATCGGGATGCTGATGTATCACGCTCTTTCTGATGGCGTTGTATCCCTGGAAGATGTCCTGGGCGAAGCTATCGGTCTCGTGGCCGAGGGGAAAGGCTGCAACATAAGCTTGAACTCCCTGGCCGTTGAATGAATCCGGATGCGCTGCACTGTCCTGTTGGTTCGCCGACCCTGCGTGCTCTCGTCTCTTTATCTGAGGCTCCGTCTTCCAATGATTCGTGAAACTCGTCTTGATGACAGCCTGTATCCTTGCTACACGTTTAGCTGTCTCCTCGGCCGCTTTCACACGTAAGTTAGCCTCGAGCTCCCAGCAAGTAAGGCCTTTGTCTTCGCAGTTGGAGCATTTAGGTTGGCCCGGGCTTCGTTTGCATGTATAGTGCCCTTTGTAGCAGTGGTGGCATCTATCGAAAGGCGACTGCCAGGATTTCGTGTATTGCTTGAGAGTGTAGTGTGTTTCTACTGGATGCGTAAGTAGATATTCCTTGTCGATCGGTTCGCAGGATTGTCCTTTCGACGTGCAAGCGTCGCAATCTCCGTGTCCTTCAGTCCTCTGACAGTCGATCTTCTCACGGTAGCAGTGCTGGCAGCTTCGTAAAATCGTTTCAGAGCTTCGCCCATCATGTTTACATTTGACTTCCTTTTTCTCGCAAGCTTCGCAGCTATAAAAGCAGTTATTGATCACAAGTATCTTGCCATGCCGAGAAATTCTTTCGCCATCGCCATTCACGCGCGCTTGAATTGCTGCAGTGGTGAGAGTAACGTTCATTTGCTGCTTGAGTTTGGTCACGATTAGTCGTAATGGAGTATGATTCTTTCTTTCCAAGACGAGTAAAGCGTCAATTTTTTCGTTCTCCGAGGCCGATCACCTATGTTTCTTGTGTTCACCAGAGAGCAGCGGGTTGACACGATCTGCTATCAGTTTGTGATGAAGCACTACCCCAAAGACAGTCTGGATCTCCTCAACAATGGCCGGCCACGTTTTGCCCTGAATCTTCGCCGCACGCGCGAAATCGAGGACTTTGTCGTCAATCTCTATGCGCATCTTTCCTTTCTGTGACTGAACGAGTGACTTGTCTTTCACACGATTTGATTTCCCGGGGTCACCTCTCGTGAGCTCCTCCTCGTCTTCGCTGATAACGCAGTCCTCCCCCTCGTGATCTGGTTCAGGGTCAAAGTCGTCGTCCTTCGCGTCTGAGGCTTTGGGCTTTGCACGTGGCTTGGGTTTTGCACGGCTCGCATCGTCGCTCTCTTCCTCCAAGTTGGGAAAGCTTGCTGGTAGATCGCAGTTCACTACAGTCTTTTGTCGCATGGATCGCCGTCCCTGTGATACACACTGTTAGCCGTGAAAGTTCGTACATCGTAACGTGGATCGGAATAACGTACAGGTTTTGCAACGCCGCGGTCGAAATCATCATTGTCTCTCTTACGTTTTGGCGGCATGGTGAAGGCAATCCGACGCTCTACCGTGTAGCGCGTGAGCAGCTCGTCAAGGGTAGCCGTATACTCTTCCCCAGACTTGTTAGACTTGGATATGCGTGTAAGATGAGAGCAACTTGTTGCAAGCAGGCCCTGCCATGCCAAAGGGCTAAAGGGCCGGTACGTGGAGGTAGTTTGTTTGCGTCACGCGGGATAGGGCTCTGGGATATCCAACACTCCCTGAGTGAGCAGTCAACACAAGCAAACAACCGATTGTTTTGCCGGCGCTGCGTACGATCGCCTCAGGCAACTACCATCAGCATCCCCTGTCCAGGGCCTCAGCTGCCTGTTGAACGTGTGCCACCTGAATGTTGACAGCAATTGTTTCCGCAGCAGGCCTGGCTCTACATCGCGATACTTCTCCATCCACCCCTCTCTCCATCCCCAATCGTTAGCCATCCCTTCCTCAAGCTAAACCTAGCAACCCAGCAAACGTGGATCAGACAGCTCAGCACCCGCAACTCCAAGCGTCCATCTCCCCGACCCTACCCCTACGTTTTCGTACGGACTTGTGTCACCAGCGGGTCCGTCAGCACCAGAATTCGCTTGCAGCGGCAGGTAACGCTGGAGCTGCACCATACAAACAGTGACAGTGACAGGAGTGGGTGGCGCTACCCTTCATGCTGGCGCAATCGTGTCTTCCAGAAGCTAAGGAGCGTGCAACCGTAGATCAAGGAACCAGTGGCGAAAAGCCATCTCCAGCCCAAGACGTTTGGCAATACTGATAGAGTCCACTTGGGCAAACAGTGCGCCATCGTTGGGCGGAGTGGTGTGGTGCTGGGCTGCAAGGAAGGGCACCGTGATTGTGAGTATCGGTGGGCGGCTGCCGA
>NW_028239366.1:0-21551 GCF_047967505.1 Dipteris shenzhenensis | reverse complement strand
CTTTGCTCCCCCCTCATAGTTGTTGGCATTCCCCAGGCATTCTATTCACTGAAATTTCCAGCTTCCTTTATTGATTATTCAGCCCAGGCGGGGAATCACTAACTGAACGGAATTCACGAATCAATCTTTTAAACGGTTGGACAGCTGATTCCAGGATTGGACAACTATATGTACACGGGGAGGAACGGCTTTGGAAAGTGCTAAGGGCCGCCTTCGGAAATCCCACTTCCCAGTAGCCAGTGTCAATCGATAGTAAGCAGCCGTCAATCAATAGCAAGTCCCAGTCGATAGCCAGCTGTCCGGTGTCTATCGATAGTAAGCAGTCCAATGAATAGCCAGTCTCTAGGGACAATCACCCTTAGCAAGCGAGCTTTGCGAGCGATCCCTGGCGATGTGGGAAATGGTGTAAAAGGCAAGCGAGGACGCCGAGCGATCGGCAAGCGAGGACGCCGAGCGATCATCAGGGCGAGAGTTCGGCAAGCCAAAGAAAAGGCGAGTGTGCCTAAGCGAGAGCCTCGGGGCGGGAGCCTGTTCCGTCATGCAGCGATAGCCGCCTCGGGCTGGAGCCTGGCCGTTGTTCAGCGGGAGCCTCCGTTTCTTGAAATTCGTGTCTTTGTCAAGCAGCTACAGCGATCAAGGATTCGTTAGTGGGCTTTGCCTCCATCCTTAGCCTGTGGCGAGCTGTAGCGATAAACGTTGCAGTCCAGCCAGTAGCAGGCAGTGAAGCGAGAGTAAACCTGTGAGCCAATGGAAGAAACTTCCCAGGCCAATTAGCAATCATAGGAACGAAGCTCGGAACTTTGTTAGAAAACGCTTTATAAAGAGGAAATGATTGAGAAATAGAGATCGGTCTTCTAGAAATAGGATGGTAAAAGGTCTTCCTTCGGGTCAATTTCATCCGGGTTGGCTTATCGAAAGCAGCTTCCCAAGAACCCTTGGAATGGGTCATTTCATGACCCGCAAATTGACTTAGTTCGACTTACGGATTTTCCAAACAAAAAGGATGGGTTGGTTGGGGCAGAGTACTTCAGACTTCAGGGAAGGCGGCAAAGCAAAGCCACGAGGCTTTCGGCGGCCTTTAGTTCACTCCGGCCAGCCAAGTCATAAACGATGGTGAATTACTGACTCACTAACCTTCGTAACAGTGTCACCAAGTTTCCTCCGAACTGTCACCAAGATTTGGATAAACTGTCACCAAGCCTCAGGTAGCTGTCACCGAGTCTTATACTAAATATTGAATCGTGTCACCAAGTCTCGGATAAGCTGTCACCTTTGTTTGAAGGTCTTGGAAAAGTAATGAAATGCATCTCCCTCGATTAGCTCTATGGATTGGCTTTTACCTGCTGTGCTGAGATCGGCTTTGATTGCTTTGGAATCCTGGAGTAAAAGGATTCGAACCTTTGCATGTCGGTATCAAAAACCGATGCCTTACCACTTGGCTATACTCCATGCGGCGGTAACCGGGGAAAAAAAGCAAGGCTCGAAGAACGAGCTCAAAGGTTAAACCTTTGCTGAGCGCAGCGAAGCGAAGGACTGGCGGGTTGGATATAGCAAGTAAATAGGCTTAGTAGGGCTCGAACCTACAATATTACCGTTATGAGCGG
This sequence comes from Dipteris shenzhenensis, assembly GCF_047967505.1. NCBI lineage: Eukaryota > Viridiplantae > Streptophyta > Polypodiopsida > Gleicheniales > Dipteridaceae > Dipteris > Dipteris shenzhenensis. Next base: position 19,947 of record NW_028239366.1, on the reverse strand, counting down.
TACGTTTCAACCAATTAAACTATAAGCCCACTGCCAGCTCTTTCAAGTAATAGAGCCAATAGATTTGTTGAAGGCGAAGCGTCTCCTTCCTGAGTTCGGCCTTTCCAAAACCCTGAAAAGCTGCTTCAGTATTCATATACGCAATTACATCTTCCCCACTCACTCACTGGTATTTATCCATATGTAATTAATTACATCTCTTATTCCTCCGGCGGTTGAGATTCGCCCTAGCGCCGGGTGGATTCTCTCGTCCAAAATCCTGCCTGCGTGCAGGTTTCTTTATCCCCAACCTCGAAGGTTCTGGCTAATGGACTGGTTTCCGTCTGGTATTTGTAGAAACCATCGTCCCGTGCGATGAACTTCTCTCTCACAATCCCGTCTCGACCTTCTAATTTTATGAAGGTGTGATACGTGGGCTCATTTGCGGAGATATTGGGTTGCAATCGCGTAGGTGCCCGCCCAACACCTTCCAGCAGCAGCAAATGAAATGCCCTTCCTCTTGGCTCCAGCCGTCATCCCTCAGTCAGCCATCCTTTACTCATCCGTTGGAGATCCTAAACGTTTAGTTGGATCAGTTTATGCGGGTGGAGGGAGAGAAATAATCTCGTGGAAGCGGGTCGTAGAGGCGTGGTTCCTTGGCCCTTGAATCTTGCTTGCCGTGTGTTAGTGGTTAATCCAGTTATTCCGTTATTCGCGATCCAGTTATTCGTGGCATCTAACCGGCCGAATCTGACAAGCTTTCTTCCCTTCCCGCAACCCCTTGATCGACGTTTATTAGTACTACTACGGAGAAGTAGACATATGAAAAGATTTTCTTGAAGGTTTATAGAATATATATATGTAATAGCTTCAAATGCAGGATCGAGCAAGGGTGGTAACTCGACAGGCTTGTCGTGATGCAGGTTCAAGTCCTGCTATACCCAAACCTGAAACACGTGATTGAGTAGTTATGACAGTTCGTATATACGTTCAAAGATCACTCGAAAGAAATTTAACTAATGCGGAGATTCTCTCCGATGTTGCGATTGTTGGTGAGATGACTAGAAATGCTTTAGCAGGAGTTAGAGGTATAGCACAGGACCTTTCGCATATTCATGAGAGGATTGATGGGATTGATATGAGGTTTAATGTTTTGTTAAGCCATATAGCTTACCTAATAAGCATGAGATGGATGTTTAGGAGCCCAACGAATAGCCCAGATATTCCCCCAGACGAGATAGAGTTTCCTGAAAATCCTGGGCTGATTCAATACATTGTGGGCACTGAGGGGAGTGAATACTTGGAAGATGATGATATGCCGCAGGATAGTACTCCGAATGCTAATACGTTGCCTTCTCAAAATCAAGATTTTTCAAGGGGTGGGGCGCTTGGTTTTAAACCAAGCATGCTTCTCGGGGTGTTGAAGCATTGAACCTCTATCACCCGGCCCGGGATTTGGTGAAATTCCTCATTTCTCAAGCTTAAATGATCACATTGAGTCCTTTCCGAACCTATTATTTCTCAATGCATTTTTCAGATGGAAACAAACATTCTTGAGCCTTGGGAAGGCCCCAACGCGCCGCCACAGTCTAAGTAAAATAAAGATAATTCCCAGGGCAATCCCAATAGGAAGAAGGGAGTCATGGTGCCGGAGAACAGCTGCGGCAACTCCGAGGAGAAGACGTAAAACCGCGTAGGGCTGTTCGCTAACCGAAGAAGCACCCTCCCCCCCTGTGCCCGAATCGGCCGGCTGCATGGCGCTCCTACGCCTAGCTGCAAAAGCCCTCAGCCCCTCGAGATCCGCCCTCTCTTGAGCCTCATCTTGGGTGAGCATCGCGAAAGTCGCGGCAACGGCATCTGCCGTTGCGGGACGGATTGAGTATAGTACCCCCGCGTCTGTGCCAAGCAACGAAAGTAATCTTCCGTGGGAGTATGCCAGCCGGCTCACATACTCGGCTATCTGCCCTGAGTGGTAAGAAGTAATGAAGGAGGGGGTTATGCCTTTTGTTTCCGCAATTACGTTTTGCGCGAACGCTGGCAGGGTGTCCCCCCCGCGGTGGCGTATTGTTGAGGGCTTCGCCCAGGCATCCGACTGCAATCAGATCCGCGAGCGCGGGACACAGCACTTGGGCTTTAAAGGCAATTCTTTGCCTGAATATTTGCTTCGCCCAACTAATTATTTCGGGCCTGTCCGTCGAAGACTGAGAAGACCGAACTACTGCGTTGAGTAGGAGATCTGCCCAATCTTCTCCCACTTTCAGGGCGGTTACCGCCTGGGAGAACGCCTCTCCCTCCTAAGGGCACCCCCCGTACAGCCACTTCATTAAAGTTATTCCAATCATTACGCAGAATGTAACGAGCGTCCGGGACATTTCCAAACCGTTCAATCACAGGGGCCTGCTCGTTCACCATTTCCCTAATAAAGGAAAGCTAGGCTTTTGGCCGGTTAGCTCTCTATGCTTGAGCATTGCTAGATGCGTTACGCCGCTAAGGGGGGAAAGATTGTGGGGGCTCTGGGGGTTCAGGTTGGTGCGACTAGACTTTTTACACGTGGCGGGCCATAAGATATACACGCCGTTATGACGGCATTTATACTCTTGGGAATGTAGGAAGGGCCCGTTGACTTTAAGCTTATCATAAATGCGTTTCCCGTCACAATTATTAACAGAAGATTTCATTTCAAAGCGTTTCGTTGTCGGAGGACTAGATGCGTTTCCAATACCAACTGCGGCTCCCGCTAAGGCCATGGGAGCCGCTCCTCGTAGTTTTCCAAAACAATACATGATGGGAATGTTTGGATTTTGAATCAGGGCCACGATACCAGGGGGTGCGGGAGCAGGGTTCGAACCTGCATGTTTAGGTCATGAGCCTAACGAGTTAGCCGATTACTCTATCCCGCGCGATTGATCTCGAATTTCCGAATCGATTGAATTCGTTAGGATCGAAGCGGAAAGCGCGAACTTGAATTATTATTATTATTATTCTTCCACAGAAGCACTCTCAAGTTTCTTTTTAATCGGTTCGTGTTAGCTTCAGCCTCACCGAACCTCCCCTAAGGGGATAAAGCTCTTTGGCTGGGGCTCAAGGATGCAGGCTCCTTCGCTTTTGCCCGCTGCCCTTCCCTCTCCATTTCAGTTATCCCCTACGGGAATCGAACCCGTGTCTTCGACATGAAAAGACGATGTCCTAACCTCTAGACGAAAGGGACTATTTGGATGACTCCGTGGAACTGAAGCATCTATATACGAAACTCTTTCACGTTGAATTTCTGGCACTCGACCTTTCCCTTCCGCTTCCTTCTCTTTCCGCGGGTAGAGATACTGGTTCCGGTAAAAAGAAAGACTGGATTCTCGAAGAGACTTCGTACCAAGCACAAGCACTTAGGCGTACCTTGAGCCAAGCAGGAACAACATTACTTACTCCCTCGAGCCTGAGCTGTCAACACCAAGGGAAGCAGTCCACACGCACCAAGTACGGCACCAACCTTTGTTGTTGTCATTTCGCATGGGTTTGTTTTCTTTATACGAAATTTCCAATGCGAAAGGTTTTGCAAATCCTGTTGTTTTCTTTATTGGACCCTCGAAAAAACATGTTGCCAGGGAAGCGGAACGAAAGATGGGCGGGTTCATCGAATTTTTCTTCATCAATTCGGGCCTCCTATTATATAATTCTCTCCGAACGATGCAGACGCGATTTCTGTTGAGGCGGACAAATCCAATAAGAAATAGGGGATAGATTGAATTGTAATCATTAATGCAATGCTCGCCGGTTGTGATCTCAGTGGCTCATGGTTCATAGAATGGCCTAGGGGGCCCCCCAGTTCCGAAGGAGGGACTTGGGGGGTTGGGGCGGGGACCCCGCCCCCAAGGGGGTTCCGCAAACGCCCATTCAGGAAACGCTTTCTCCGACGGAAACACAGTTCCTAGGAAATGAGCTCCCGGTTCTTGTAGAAACAGCAAAAAACCAGCCACGCGGAACTGCTAGCCCTAAACCCAATTTTCCGGGGAGAAAGCCCTTGAAAAGTTCAGAGGATGAGAAGGGAGCACCCCTAGCACAGATGGGAGGTGCAAGGATTCGACCCGGGAAGGCGCGAAATGGCCACAGGGCAGAGATGGTTCTTAGGGAAGCCACAACCACCATCCAAAGCAAGGGGTAACGGATGAAACGAGGCAGGAAAGCTAGAGGCAACAAGTTCAATAGGGCGTTGGGGGAGCCAAAGCGCTAGGGCACCTCCGCGTGTGTTCCCCCGGGAAGCCCAGATGAGAGAGGACAGAGATGGAAGAGAGCGAGAGCAAGCGAGGAACAAACAAATAGGCGAAACTGAAACCTTGAGATGGGGGCAACATAAATCCCCCACTCCCTTTAAAAAGCTCGAAGCCAAATTGCAACAAGGAAAATCGCTCTAACGAAGGAAAATTGCGAAGGAGGCGTTATTGGCTTACAGGGAAATTGGGAAAATGGCAAGCCGCATCCATTCCCCTCCCTAACACGTGGCTGCCATTCCCTTCTTCTCTGGCTAGCGTTTTCGCGGGAACTCGCTTACCCAAGCTTCTTGGTGGCCGGCTCCGCCCTGCTCCCCGGGATTTCACGAAGAAATGTTATGGCCAGGCGGGGCCAACCAATATCAAAATCTATTGGGAATGGAATGCTTCTTGCAGCAGGAAAGGCAAAACTAACTTTGGCAGGGTGGAAATACCAGCCAGGGCGGCCCAATAGGACGAGATGCGGATTCGAACCGCGAACGTTAGGCTTTCAGCCGATCGATTTCCCAATCAATCTATCCCGTCAGGGGGGCCACTTCTCGACGCCGGGCCCTAGGGAAAAATATTGATATTGGTAGGGGAAAGCGGTAGAGAAAGCCCTAGTTCTGGTAGGGACGGGACGGGAAAGCCCAAACCAAGGCTCCCTGGCCTGAGAAATCCTTACCAACGGAAGGAGAGGTATCTTCCCTTGCGGAACGGATTACCCGAGCCAGGGATGTACCTTCAGAGGGAGCTTTATTCTACCCCAGCCCAGCCTTCTCAGGCCCAAGCAAAGGTCTCACTTCCTCCTATCACTCCTCTCCCACGCAACTGAGCTTTGCCGAGCCAAGGCCACTGAAGTGAAGAGGCTCATCACCTGAAGGAACCACCACTAACCCGGCTAGGGTGGCGAAAGAGGAGCACCATAATGCATTGTTGTTGCTCGGCCTATAGTAAGTATTCGTAAAATTTCGCATTTTCGGTTCCGGTTGGTGATCAATTAGTTAGCGAGCGAAGCGAGCGTGCAAGCGCGCTAATGGGATCCCGGGCCCTAAGGCAAGGGCGGTGAAGGCAGTTCAGCAAGGATTGATCCGAGTTGTTTAATAATACGAAATTTTGTAGATGGATGACCGGCACTTTCCCGCAAGCAGGCAAGTGGGAACTGGGAATCCGGAGCTACGCTAGCCCTCTTTCGTTAGGCAAGCCTGGTGGCACAGGGCCGGTCCTTGAAGTCGGCTGGTATGAGAAATTCTTACTGGCAAAAGCAGAGAAGGATATTCAGGCACGTCGTGATCGTGATTAGCTAGAGGACTAAGCCATTCCACTTCCAGAACGACGTGCGTTCCGTCGCACAGATCGATTTCCGGCAGCCCACCAAGATATCCAGTACCCCTATGTATCCAACACCTGCTACATGGGAACCGCATTGGTAGTAGAGCCTAGGGGTTTCCGGCATACAGGTCAGGGCAAGTTCGGGCTGGGGCTAGGCATGTGAAGGTCTCCAAGGGCATGTGAAGTCTTCCGAATCGCATGATCTTATCCCGTTAGGGAGAGCGAACCGGCGCTACACCTCACCTAATGTCTGCTACCCTACAGGATATTAGCCAATTCGGAAGGGAGGGAAGGAAGGACGGCAGATTACTTTGGCCGGGCAGAAGTGGGCACTTTCCTTTAGGGAGCCACGTGCAAATCCACTGAGAATGGAAATTTCGTATATAGAATCCGCAATTGGACCATGGAGTGCAAATCCACTGAGAATTGTCCAAGGAATGGAAATTCAATCTTGCTTTCTTTGGCGTACCCACCGCGGAAAGGCATCGATTCCGGGAAGGAATTTCGGAATTGCGTATTCTAGTGGATGCGGCAAAGGCTCGCCGCACCCACCAAGAAGTTGGGCTCGCACTATCGTATCTGTTGGGGGAGCGTTGGCTCGCACTCCCCGGCAAGTTGAACGGTTGAATCATGTTGGCACACCATCGACTTTCCCTCGGCACCATTCCACGGGTTCGATTCCGGGATAGCCTTAAACTGCCATGAATATCCCCAGCTTTAATAACCAACACCACAAGACATGCCTGGAAACGGAAGAATGATTACAGAGCAAATGGCGACGAGTATCAAGGGAAAATTGAGGATTCTACAGGACGACTTCGCCGAACACATGGGCACGCTAAGAAACTTCCCCGGCCGCCCGGGGCCAGGCGATCTCAGTGAGCTCTCGGAAACCCTTTTTGTTATCCGTGACGCCACCCTGCCGGATATGCAATCGGTAGCGAGGCCTTTGGTGCAATTCGGACCGCCGTTCGATGAGTTGATGGAAGCTATAGACTGGGCTCTCGCCCCCCTGTGGCAAACCCCGCTTCCAAATTCACGCCGAGGCCTTCAGCCTATCCTGCCCCTATTGACACGAGTTGGGATCAAGTGGGAACTCACCGTAACCGAGATCACCGAAAAGGTAAACCTGGGGTTGGACGTGCGAATATGGGATTATTTCGAGCCAAATGTGTTTCTTTTTTATTTTCCTCCTATTTATGAATTTGCCCCTATTTATCTCTATTTAGTCATCAGTTTGCTACTTTCCTTGATCCTAATCGGTGTTTCTTTCGCATTTACTTCAAAAGGTTCGGCTTATCCGGATAAATTGTCAGCTCACGAATGCGGTTCCGACCCACTTGATGATGCCAGAAGTCGTTTCGATATATGATTTTATTCGGTCTCCCCTCCATTTATTATCCTCGATTCGGAAGTGACCCCTTTATTTCTCCGGGCAGTATCTCCGAACAAGATTGGTTGGTTCGGATTTTGGTCTATGATGGTGTTTGCATGGATTTTGACCATTGGATTTTCTCATGAATGGAAAAAGGGCGCTCCGGATTGGGAGTAACCGACGTTGGAAAGTCAAGCTCCAACGAGGCAGATGCATGATAAACGCTTGGCAGCTTGTTAGGGCCGTACGCAGAAGGAAAAACCCAGATTGCGAAATACGCCAAATACTACTACTACTACTACGGCCAGATGACTTTCGATTCTTAAATAGCCTTTATTTCCTACACTTAACTAGCATTCGATAGATTATCTAACTCTGAGCAATATAAGTTATCGGCGGGGGTTTGGTTCGTTAGCTGGTCCTCGTTCAGTCATTTAGATCATTACCGGCGTCTTCTCAGCTATGCATCATACACCCCATGTCGATCCGGCTCTCAACAGCGTGGAGCACATCATGAGAGATGTGAAAGGAGGCCGGTTGCTTTGTTACATGTATGCCAATGGGGCCAGTATGTTCTTCACTGCAGTTCATATTTATATTTCCTGCGGTTCGTATTATGGAAGTTATACCAGTTCTAGGGAATTCATTTGGTGTCTTGGAGTGGTCATCTTCCCATTAATGATCGTCACTGCCTTTACAGGCTATGCATCCCCTCGGGGTTAAATGAGCTTTCGGGGAGCTACAGCAATTACCAGCTCAGCCAGTGCCATACCTGTAGTAGGAGACACTATAGTCACTCGGCCTCGGGGTGGTTTCCCCGTAGACAATGCCACCTCAAATCGTTTTTCCAGCCCTTATTACTCACTCCTTTCCGTAATTGCAGGCGCCAGTCCTATTTATTCGGCTGCATCATATTAATACGGGTCCAATAATCCATTGGGTATAAATTCTTCTGTGGATAAAATTGTTTCTCATCCCTATTTTCACGTCAAAGATCCAGTAGGTCGGGTAGCATTTGCCATCTTCTTCTCCATCCGGCTTTTCTACGCACCTAATGTCTCGGGGCACCCCGACAATTATATGCCTGCGAATCCGATGTCCACCCCGGCTCATATTGTACCAGAACGGTATCCCTCACCAATCCATGCCATTTCGCGAAGTATCCCCAACAAATTAGGAGGAGTGGCCGCTACAGGACTAGTCTTTGCGTCACTATTGGCCTTACTTTTCCTCAACACTTCTGCAGTACGGAGTTCAAGTTCTTGACTAATTTACTAAAGAATGTTTCGGTTGCCTCTGGCCGATCGCTTACCCTCAGGTTGGATTGGATGTTAACCAGTGGAGGCACCGTACGTTACTATTGGATAAATGGCTTCTGTAGTGTTTTTCCCCCATTCCGCTATCACGCCTATTCCTGGCCAAATAGAAACCAGATTAATAATGAATGCCGACGATACTACGATAAGTCGGCACTTCACCCGTTTCGCTCCCATCGTTGCGCGCACGCCCTCAGCAAACCGAAAGCAAACCGAGCCTCTGAAAAAAAAATTGTTTCTTCTGGAAAAAAAATGGGGAAGGGCTTTTTGCCAAATATTACAGGGCGGGATGAAGGGAGCGATTGCGAAAGGGGGGACTTGAACCCCCACGAGTGGCCTCACTACCACCTCAAGGTAGCGCGTCTGCCATTCCGCCACTTCCGCTGCTTCGCATGGCTCTGTCGCCTAACAGAATTACACTGAAGCCTTCGATAAGCGCCACCTCCGGGACAACGCCTTCAAGCTGTCGTATTGGAAGTGACTTCCAGTTCCAGTTGGATCGCGATTACCTCCCTAGCAAGCGTTCCAGCTACTTCTGAGACAAGCGAAGCGGCAATCGGTCAGGTAAATTGAATGGATTGTTGGCGAGGAGGGCTAGCCGGGTCAGCCAGGACGAGATGCGGATTCGAACCGCAACCTCTCGGATTTTGTTCTCCGCCTCGGGAACATCTTTCCCTCTTTTTTCCGTTTGTTCTCACTCGAAACAACGTAACTGAGGTTCGCCGGATCCGGCGCCACACAGGACTTGCTGAGGGCGGCGGAGAACCTCCGTCTTCAGTGGGGGCGCCGGGAGGGCAAAGTGGTAACGTTGTGAAAAAGCAAATGGTTTGTGAGGAATGTCTGTATTAGAAGCGGCAGTTCCGTTAGCAAGTTCGGGAGCTCGCGGTAGCGAGCGAGCAGTTCCGTCAGCAAGTTCCAGCAAGTTCGGACGGAAGCGAGCTTTTTCTTTGCCGAATGCCCGTCCAGCTGCACTGAGGGATTGATTTGACGGCTCACGGGCCTTGCCGAGCTACACCGCTCCAAGAGGATAGATCCAAATTCATCAATCTTGGAAAATAGCAGCGCGTTGTCACCCTTGGCAACTGGCATTTTTTTCCCTAAACTCCTGGGCAACTGTCATTTTTGTCCCCAAACCTCCCATCCTTGGCAACCCCAGCGTTTTCCCCAAACAAACCCCCATCCTTGGCAACCCTGGCGTTTTCCCAGCCACCTCAGCCACTAGCTTCTTTGTCCCTAACCCTTCCTCCTTGGCCACTAGCTTCTTTGTTCCTAACCCCCCTAACGGCGCGTTGTCCCGCCATCCTCTATGCGCAAGCGGAATGCTACGCTTTCCCTACGGCCTAATTGCCTTTCTATAGACGAAATTTTCAGTGCACACGGAGTGGAGTTCTTAAAGTCGATTTTCCGGCCCCTCCCCATTGAATGCCAGAAAATAATCTCCGAATGCGCCTCAAATGCCCAACGAACGAAGGCCAGAAAATTCCCTTCGAATGCGGTCGACTCTAACGTTTGACTGCGCCAAAAGGCGATTCCTTGCTTTTCGACCATGGTGGGGGATCGGCCAATAGGCCTGAATTTAGGCCGCTGGCATACTTAAGCCAGTTCTCGCCACACCTTCCTTACCTTAAAAAGAGGCTACCTGAAACACAAGATCGCTGCTCTATTTTTTTCATGAACAACCTGACAATACATCGCAAACTGCCGGGTCTAATGCTCCTTTGCTGTTGTGAAAGCAACCCCGTCTCAAGGTTTCAGTTGCCCAATGAATTATTGAGCTATTTCCTTGTGGTAAGACACGAGGCTGCTTACAATACACACTGATCAACGACAAATTCGTCGTATGGATTCTGCTGGTTGGTTGGCCCGTTCCTTCAACTCGGCAGTTAGGGAGGACGACAGGGAACGAACTGTACATGGGAATAAGAAAATCAATCAATCAATAAGTCTTGCCTCGGTAACACGCCCAATGCAATCCCCGACGATCCTGGCCGAGACTAGATGAAATGGTCACTGGTTTCCGTTTCAATGATTTCTTCCCCGCTTATGTCAGCTCTTGCCCCCCCGGCCTTCACAATTCCTATGCTGGTCGCTCCATTTCTCGAGTCAAGCCATAATCCCAATACTCCAAGGTTACCGCTAGATCTTTTTCCACCCCTACAGCTCTGGAAACTGATCCTGGATCAGGGCGATTACTGCGATTGACGAAGAATGGTATGTGCTTGAGTGCAATCCATCGGAATGTTGGTCGGAGCCTTGGGTCTGGCATCGGTGGATCCCTCGCTTGTCGAGACGCTGTCACTTGGTCGCTCGCGCCTCGATAATGGGCTAGCTTAACTAGAGGGAAAGGGAGAATTATTCAGAACGAACTCCACCAGGAATCTTTCAATCGATAACCACCATGTCTCATCTGACCCAGTCTCGGGGCGTCAAAACGGTGACGAATTCACGGATTGGACCGTGTTAGGCCGGGGCAAGGGCCATGAAAACGATGGAATGGAAAGGCCTCCGCTCCATTTCCCCCCACAGGCCAGCCGAAGCTTGGGTGGGAAGTAATAATAGTAATAATAGAGCCCGCATAGCTTGGGTAAGCAAGGCGCAAAGCATCAAGTTCTACGAGGGACTAAACAAACAACAAGTCTAGCCGACAGTGGAAATCGGAAAAAACCCGGCCACCTCACGATCGCCAGAGAGTCCGAAGGCCTGCTACACTCCTACGCTTTGAGGAGAGCCACCTTATGATCGCCAGAGAGTCCAAAGGCCGGCTACACTCCTACGCTTTGGGAAGAGACCGTTAGGTCTCGCAGCCTTCTCTCTCCTCGGTTTCTTTCATAAGCTCTCGAAAGAATAGTAATTCGATATGGCAGTTGATTATTGGTAGCTCTAAGCTTATGATCTTGCTGGGAAAGGGATGGATGTCTGAGCGGTTGAAAGAGTCGGTCTTGAAAACCGAAGTATTCAGAAGAATACCGGGGGTTCGAATCCCTCTCCATCCGTGAGTACGGCCATAAGTTAGCATTCTCACGTTTCCCACCCCGATTTGAAGAGCGCTTCTTGTCAGTTATGAGCAGAGCCGAGCCTAAGAGGTTAAAAGAGATCGTCACAATTTCATTTATGACGCGTCTAGCCCAATAGGCTCTATTTCATTGAGCGAATTACGCTGCCGAGAGAATCAAAATATACGGCGGTGTTTCAGCTTCCCCTAATTGCTACGCCATCTGAGCCTTGCTCCGCTACCGGCGTTCCTGGCTTTATCCAGTTAGCAGTGAAGAAGTTCGGGTTTTTCAATAAGAGCGTTTTGAATCGACGTGCGGATATGATGGAATTGGTAGACATGCCAGGTTTAGGTTCTGGTGACCAACGTCGTGGGGGTTCAAGTCCCCCTATCCGTAGCAGTTGGAACCTCGAAGTTATGCCATCACTAGGCCTCGCCGAAATCAAATGGGTTTCTTCTCTCCGGCCTTCAATCATTGGGCGAATAGTCCCCCTAACCCGAAGAGTGATCTTTGAACGTATATACGAACTGTCATAACTACTCAATCACGTGTTTCAGGTTTGGGTATAGCAGGACTTGAACCTGCGACCATTAGGTTAAAAGCCCAATGCTCTACCAACTGAGCTATACACCCGAGTATTATTGTTATTATTATTATTACTAATTATGAGATAGATTTCTATGTAGTAATTGAACGGCAAAGAACAACTCTGACCTAGGCCGGGCGTATCGCGATGGCATTCTAGTAGTATACATGAATGAATGTTACCTAGGCAACTATCCCTTGGTTCAGACGCTTCATTTGCGGAACGAGATAAATAAAGGTATAATAATGAATCGACAAATCATGTGCTTCTAGGAACCTTCTCGTTAATCGAACTCGCCATCCAATAGAAGGAGTTGGCAAGGCTAGCTGGTCCTCGGGGTAGATATAAGAGAGTTCTCGGGATTGGGCATTATTCTTTCTCTCTGTTATCCTCGTTTCTTCCCGAGTCCCTGGGGTGTAAGCTAATGCAATTGCTCCTACATACCCAACGCGAAATATCATTTGCTTTCCATGAAATTGCATTTACGTGAAGGCGACGGATTGGCCAGCCTGAAGCTCTTTGTTTTTGAAGGCTCTGAACGGATTGGCCAGCCTGCCGGGATTGCAGTTTCCAGTTCCCGGCCGGCCGTACAATGTGCAACTTATCCCGATTGAGGTGAAAGCGGAAGCCAGGGCCGCCCGCTGAAGCTGCTTCGGCCACTCTCGGGAAGCACTGGAGTAGTGATCCAGTAGCCGAGCTGTTAGGGGCCCGGGGTGGTGATACACCACCCCCACCTTGACTGAAAACGCTTCGCGTTCTCACCCTTAACTCCCATGCATATGGAAAAGAGGGAGAGAAGGAAAAAACCGAACAAACTTAGACGTCGTTGAAAGGAATATTTGAGCATGATTTTTTCGCGCTTTTCCCAGAGATCTTTCCCATTAACGCAACTATTACTTCGCCCATTTATGGAGTTCTATTTAGTACTTTCAAACAATATGACTATCTACTGTTAGTACGTAATGCGGGTTGGCTTGGTTTACTTAGTGTTATGCGCCTAGGAGGGCACGTCCTGGAATGCGAAGGTTGAAAGCCATCGCTCGGATGGACTCCCCAACCGGCAGGGATCAGACCGCTGCCGGGAACCATAGCATGGGGACTATCCGCTCGCCGCAGGGCTAATTGTACGCAACAGGAGCAAGGTAACTCCCCCCAGGTGGGGTGTTCCGGAAGGCACTTGAGTCCGAACGCTATTATTCATGTGCGACCAACCCTCCAAGAGTAACTGTAATAAACAGGTTTTGCGTACGCGGTACCAAACGGCGAGTCAACTACCAAACGCGCAACCTAGGGATCACCCGAATGGACTCTATAGGGATTGACTTCAATAGAAGTAGGGCATAGCCGCCCAATCCTTGGAGACCGAGGCTTTGTTGGCCGGGTGAAAGATCCTGCCATAATGTACTCCGAGAATTACACCAGGCAACCCAAGTCGAGCATACGACAATGCCCCTTAGCATGAAGAGCTCCGAGGAAAGGGAGGTAGATGATAATGTGATATTCTGTAAACGAACACGCAGAAGCGTCCCCGACAGGTATGCTGCACCTGGCTAGAAAAAGGAAATCATGATGGGATAAGCGAATTGGGGAAATGCCAATAAAGGTTGACAGACTGGGGAATTTCCCGACCGAGTCTCGAGACAACTGGAGTAAACTTTAGGGCTGGCTACTTCTGTAGCCGAGGAACCGGCGATAGAACCTTAGCAAACAGGATAGGCGAGATAGATATACCTACTCCTATGAGTTATAGGGAATATATGCCCTGGAACTTGCCAAACAGCTAACTCCCCAACCTATACAGTGGTAGTAAGTGGGTTACTCCCGTGGTCGGACTGACAAGTAAAGCTGCTCACAAACGAAACTCCTCCAGGATTGTCCTAGGCATGGACCCTGGACATGCAACAATAGACATTCCATACTTCCCCCAAGTGGATGGCTACGCTTGACTTGCTGAGCAAGATGCATTGCGATTGAACCCCCCGACACATCAGAGGAGCCTCACTATAAGTCCTGAAGTGGTAAGTGTGGTGCTTCTAAAGGTAAAGCAACACGGCGCATAATTTCCTTCCAGAGACCCGAACTCGCTGAAAGCCAAATGGAGTTCTCCATGCCAACGAGACTTCCGTAGTCAAATAATCGTCCAACCGGAGGACCTTTGGTTCGAAATACGGGCCTTCGGCCTTCTTTCGTAGAGTGAAGGGCGTGGGTGAAACCCTTGCTGAATGAAGGACAAAGTGCAACGGTTGGTAATTTCGAGGCGAACTCAAATACGTCTAGACATAGTAAATAGAACTTGAATCCGGGCGACTAGGATATGGCATGAGCCATATACTCCGGACACATAAATCAGTGTTCGAAAGGTTCGCTCATGTGGGACACGCATCCCACGGTTCAGGCCCGGTAGTCCCCGTAAATCTTCAGAAGTCATCACGAACGAGCCACATGCGGGGAAACTTGCACGTGTGGTTCTGACCGGGGAGGGAGGACCCACCCTATCGGTTTCTAATAACCATCATACCGGCCGCCGCTGGCGCACCTATAACGTTTGCTAATCTACTGCATAATAATGGTATGAAAGACAATTTGACATATTTTCGCGAAATATTGCCATTATTAAGTACGGCTAGTACCATTGTTATGTGCTTGGATTATTTCAAACGGGAGAGGTTGAATGCTTTTGAATCTATTGTATCAATTTCACCTCCTACCCGCAGTACGCCTTTCATGATCCCGGCCTGTGATTCAATTGCCACGTATTCAGCTACCGAGCCTTAAAGTTCACGTTTTTATGTGATCGCAGCCTCGAAGAGAGACTCCGAATTTTCCACAGAAGCCGGCTTAAAATATTCCATTTCAGGTGCATTCCCCCCCGGAATATTATTGTTTGGGTACGACTGGCCCACTACCGATATATGGATATATATATATATTCATCGGACACACCTCGCCAAACGTCCCTCAGCGATGGCGACGGGCTATGTCTTAATCTCCTATGTGCGACACCTCAAACCCCGGTTGAGATGGAGATTCCCTTGGTCTCATTCCACGACGGAAAAAGTCCTCGGCGTAAAGTTGGGATTGAAGAAAGTGGAGCGAAATAAATATACTTAGAGGGGTGGTTCCGAGGGTGTAACCCAACAAGGGCAACGGGAGGGTGCGAAGAAGCCCAATACTTCAACTAAAGGAGCGACCCTAGTTGGTTCACTAAACCCCAACCCAGCGCTACATGTTCTCCTGGGTCCCTAAAGGATCCCTCAAGTGCCCTTATCCCGACTTCTCCCGGAATAGGCGTTATCGAAGACAAGCCAGGAATGGCCGAAGTAAGTGGACACCCACTTCACCGGTTGGAGAGGCCCTCTTTAAGACATTCACCAAAATGTTCACAGGGGCTAGGAACACTCGGTCGTAGGAACTTCTGTACACCACTCACGGATTGCTCCAGGGTACACAATGACCTCGACCAAATCTACCAAACGAATCAGGCCTTCGGCCCCGATCACGTAAACCACCAGCTTTACCCAATAATGGTCTTAGATAAAGATTTGCTGCTTACGGAAACGATGATCACACCCGGGAACCCTCACCCCTGCCACTTACAGCCAAACACTGGACGGAATCTCAGCGGAATGGATGGACCTTTGAAATGAAATGAAATGAAAGAAAAACGTGGAATAACTAAGAACGGTTTTGGTTCCACCAAGTCCCGGCGAAGTATCCCCAAGGCGGAGAGCGAACTCCGACCCCTGACCATCATCCCACCACGGGACAAGGTCATACTAGGAACTATGGGAGTGATCTTGGAAGCCATATACAAACCCATCTTCTGTAACTGGTCACACGGATTCCGAACGGGAGTGTCACACGGCACTCAGAGATATTCGCACCGGGCGGCTACTATGTGGGCCGGCCGAAGGTTGCCCAATCTACGTTACTATGCACCAGCACAAACTGATGGGGATTGGGAGAAATAGGATCGGCTATCCCCGCCCCATTATAATATAAGGCTTATCCGCCCGTGGCGCAGGTTATTTGGAATCCCAAAATCCAAGGACAGCGGCTGGGCGTACCACGGGCCAAAGTCTCTCTCCCACCCGCCGCCAATATTTACCCGAATGAATTGGATAAATGGGGGAAAGAAAGATTTAGAACTTCAATCGAGGAAAGAGAGGAAGAGGCTTTCGCTCCCTCGTAAAACCAACGGAGCGTTTTCAGTCAGACGAGATATTCGACCCACTCATATAGATATATCTATCTATGTACATATCTTTCGCTCTTCACTTCGTTCGTAGAACCTTCGTTCTTCACTCCCCTCGTTCTCCAAACCAACTCCGCGTTCCCCTATCAAATTATTCCTACGATACGGACAATATTGGCATTACCAATGTGTTAAGCGAAGAGGAACTGAAGATGGATTAGCTCTCGAAGTTACAGAAAACCAAACGGAGCGCGTTCGAGACCTTCTGGTTCGAGGAAGGCCTACCCCATCCCTAAACGGAAGGGCAACCAATGTCGAGGTCCACCCCTGAAATACTGTCGACAGACGCCGGAACAAGAACAACAGAGAGTGCTTATGAAAGAGTACAATCTCACACCCGATCAAAAGATTTGATGAGATTTCACATAAGGAAGGGATACCTCAACATATACCCGACGTTAGCAAGGCCGAAGGTTTCTGCGAACCTTGGGCCTTGCCTTCTCGGAATGCTTGATGAACGATGCTCAGCGCGCAGGACCAGTGGAAATCCATCATGTCCGCGAACCCTCAACAGCGAAGGCGCGGAGCGACCCGATTACAAGATACCTGCGGGTCATAAACCGTAAACTTTCAGCCTTGTTTGTGCAAATACCATCACGAACAAGTGGTCCTTGGAACGAGGTGAGAATGGAGGAGCTACTAGAGGCGTTCCGAAAACGAAACTCGAAGGGGCGGAGCCACCCTCTCCCGCCAGGGCAAGTAGGCCGGAGGCCCTGGAAATGGCCAACCCCTCCCCCCTACGCTACGGGGGACTTGGCAATTTCGCTGAGTGTTCCGAAAGGAACCCGGCCCTCCCTTCAGTCGAGTGGCTGAAGCCCCTGATAAGCGCTATGTGCCACTCCTTTAACGAACTAAGGAGGCGCCCCGGAACGCAAGTTCTATTTCCAAAATGGAGATCGAGGTGGAAGGCCCCATAATGAGATAGATCCAATAGTGTTCGTGCAAGCCGTATGCAGTGAGAGTCGCACGTACGGTTACGAGGGGGTTCGCGTCTATACGTAGAGTGTGGATGGGGGGCCCACGCCGCCCTATTTGTTCTATGATCCATGGGTTTACTGGAATTACCAACTCTGAAGAATCAGCTAAGATTTTCACTGGATGTGAAATCACTTTGTTCGGTGCTTAATCTAGTGGTACCTTTATGGGGATCTCATTTATCGCTGTAGGTTCCTCATTCAAGATCACTGCAGTTTCTTCTCGAGCGGCCGTAAGACGGCCTATGGGTACCGGCAGATTGCGGCCAATCTCAGTACTGCCGGGGCGCCTTGTGCTAGAGCGTGGAACTCATCACTACCTCGTAAGAGCGTGAGACCATAGCATGTTACAAAAGCGCGGTTGAGGGCTAGGAGGTAAGGAACACCGCGCGAACTCTATAGTGTCACACGAGAGAAGCCCGCCCGCCTGGCGAATCGAAGTTATCTTCCCTCTAGTCGACTGGCCACCCGGTTAACCCGTGCCATAAGCACGGTGGAAACGCGCGAACGCACGCTGGTGTGCTTCCTGCCTGTCGAGGTTAAACAGCGACAAGGTCTAGATTGGAGGAGCTGGAAACAGCTGCATGGGAGCTGATTATTCAACCCCTTGGGGACAATTAACAAAACGATATCCCAAGACACCAGAACCATAGGCTGTATCGGCGAGATCCAACGGTGAACTGAATCCCCGGCTGGAAGTCATAGGACCCTTAGTACCTACCTAGCGCTCCGTGCCACTTCGGCCTTTGTCCCACGAGCCAACCAAGCGAGAAAAGTGGCTCAAAACCCAACCTGAAGGGCGGGAAAGCGCGGGGCGCGGCAAGCGCTCCTCTACCTCATTCCGTTCAGGAAAGAGATAACCTCCGAAGCGCGCAAAAGCGCGGGGCGGAGAGAAAGCGCTTCGGTTTCCTCCGCGACCGTGGGAACCCGGCCTCCGACCCTCCCACTTCGTTCCCGTCCCCCGTTTCCCGGGGGAGCAGGTACGGGGAGCTCCCCCGAAGGTCCGGGATAAATCTCACGGGGAAAGCTTTCCCCGGGTCGAGCCCCCCCCCGGGACCCTTTGGGTCCCACCGTAGGGGGGGGCCGGCCCCCCCTGTGGGGGGACCCCTCTTTCCCAGCCGGGGATTTCCCGTCCCGGAAGAAATGCCGTAGGTCTCGGGGGGAAACGGGACCGGGGGGAGAGGCGGGTTCCCTGCGGCGGGGACCCCGAAATCGCCCTATAGGACAATTTCTCCCGCAATTTATCACGCAATTTATCTCAGATACCTGGTTAGCGCCGGTACGGCACTTACCCCCAGTCCCCGAAGGGCAGAAAGCGCAAAGCGTTTTCAAAAATGATGAAAACTCTTCGCGTTCTCTCGCGGGTCGAAGACCCCGAACGAAGCCTTTGGCCTTTGTTCGCTTCGCGAACCAAGGAATTTCATTCTTCCGAGGAAACCTGCCGGGTGGTGGTACACCACCCTCACCTGCGGAGAAAACGCTTTGCGCCGCCTTACGGGCCTTGTTCCCTTCCCGGCCCGGGGAAGCACTGGCAACAACGGAAAGAAAGGGGTCTATCTATCTGGTACCTGCTTATACTGAGCAGGTTTCACCCGCCCAGAATCCACTGAAATCGTTCCCAGTGACCCAGGTGTATCCGACAGCGTGTGGAATGGCTGAAAGCGGCGGACCTTTGGGTATATCTAATCCAAGTGTTGTAGGGTTAGAGAGCCGTATGATGGGCGACTATCACGTACGGTTCGGAGAGCACCGTAGTAGGTCATTCGGGAATTCTCTGAACTCTTCGCGTTGCGAACAGCGAGTGAACGACAGCTTTCTTTGCTGCACGGCTCGGTTAATGATTTACTTCCGACTCTACATATGTGGGCACCTGATGTATACGGGGGTTCACCCACTCTGGTTACAGCATTCCTTCCTATTGCACCTAAAATATCTATTCCTGCCAATACGTTACGTGTTTTTCCCCATAGTTTCCATGATCTAACACGGCAATAACTCTTTTTTCTCCGCAGCATCGCTTTCATGATCCCAGGAGCACTGGCCGCCATGGCCTAAAAAGAAGTAAAAAGACTTTCAGCTTATAGTCCTACTGGACATGTAGGTTATCCCTCAATTGGTTTTTCACGTGGAACCATAGAAGGGATTTAACCATCACTAATTGGTATCTTTATTTATGTATTAATGACCACCAATGCATTCGCCACAGTTTTAGCATTACGTTAAACCCGTGTCAAATATATAGCGGATTCAGGCGCTTTAGCCAAAACTAATCCTATTTCAGCTATTACCTCGTCTATTACTACGTCTCCATACGCAGGAATATTCCCGTTAGCCGGCTTTCGTAGCAAATTCCATTTGTTCTCTGCCGCCCCGAGCTGTGGGGCTTACTTACTAGCCTTAATAGGAGTAGTTACTAGCGTTATCAGTCGTTGGGCGGCCGGAAGGGGTTGCCCAGAGTCAGTGTGGGAGACCTCGGCACGAGGTCGTGCACCGGACGCGTAGCTTACCAAAACGTCGCAGGACAGATGGGAAGAACGCATCTACGAAAGGACAAGTGAGGGGATACCGCTAGGATCTCATGAACCTACCCAAGATCCTTGTACGAGTCCGCCGCTATCACTACACGAGATGAACCTAAGTTGCCGTAAATCGGAGTACCCTTCAGTGTAATAGGACTCCCAGTTACAGCGCGCGATTGCTGAGGTGCTCCCTGCCGGTGGTTGGAACAACGCAAGCCGGACGAGGACAGACGGAGCAGATTACCCATATCACTGGGGACAGGGAACGAATCGACATCTCGATGTGATAATACAGCCTTTAGGGAATAACGGCGAAGTCCATCCGAAAAAAACCGCCAATTCATCTTGGAAAGCGAAGCGCCAAGAGATTAGCGAAG